>NW_017670439.1:301626-446836 GCF_001879085.1 Nicotiana attenuata
GCTCAAAGGAGCAGTAACGAGGTCCTTCATGAGATAGGAAAACCAAATATGGTAAGAAAATCTGGACAACACCTAACAATTCTCCCCCTTGGCTTGAATTTTCTGACAAAATAAACTTGATCCACCTTCTTGACATAGCCTTCAATAGGTCGCATCTCCAAATCTCCGCCACAAAGTTTGTCTCAACGTACGTAGCACACCGGTCAAATTTCTCAGACAAAAATCACGATTATCGTCAAATATGTTGTGGCTAGAACTGAACCCTCCGAGATGAACCTGTCTTGAACCTCGCTCTGATACCACTTCTTAGGACCGAAAAAAGTCAGGTATCATGCGGAAGCTAGTAAAGCAAACCCTCAACGATGATAAATCAGACAACCAAAGAGAAATCTTCCAAAAGAGACACAAACATTTAACGTGGTTCAGTCAACTGACCTACGTCCACGGCGGATACGAGCAATCCACTATAATAAAAAGAGAGTACAAAATATCGAGAGAACAACCTCACGAAGAGGCAAACACAAGTGACACACTAACACTTGTCCCGTAAAGTTCTCCCCCTAAACAAGACTCTCAAGCCCCCTATGGCTACATTGTGGATGCTACTAAATGAGAAGAACGGATCTTTAATTTATAGAAGTCCAAACCTTTTCCTACAAGAAAAAGAACTAGCCAAATATGGAAGAATTATATTTTCCCCCTAGGAAAAGAAAAACCCTATTATGATAAATAAGTTTTCCTTTCCTTCATGAGATAAGAAAACTAAATATGGTAAGAAAATCTGGACAATACCTAACAACCTGTTAGATCTTGTAACCTTTTCTTATTAATGTAAACAAAAGGTTGAAAGATAACCTTCGTTTGCGTTTGGAAAAAGGAAACAATATCAATATATTATCATGTGGTAAGATGTGCGGATTTCCTCTTATGCTTTTGTTATTTAGTACAATAATAATTCCTTTTTGAGCATCGCGAACGATGAAGGGAAAATGGCGTTGTATAGCCACTCTTAAAATAATAGCCGAAAAATATATATTTTTCGTATATTATTTGTATATACATACATTTTGTATGTTTATACAAAAATGATAGTTTATATTTTATACACTTTTTCTACTACCGAATATAATAATTTCTAGTACGGGCTAAAAGTGAGAATACCCAACGATGAAGGCATTATGTGCGATGGTTTTAATACCTTATGGTCAAAAACAGGGTTGTATCAATCAATAAGTGTCGCAAAGCTTGCTAAATTATTCACTTGTTTAATTTTGAAATTCCATGACACTGTTATGCTGTTCGTGTTTCCGCATTAAAATGGCTACTTTTCAACGAATTTTAAAATACTTGTTATTTTTCAAAAATATGTCGAATTGTGGCTAGGTCGTACAATTTTTACTTCTAAAAGTGGCTATATGGTATCCTATTAGTGTAGAGGGATATTTTCATATATACTCATTTTTGGGGCCACCATATAGTGTAAAGGGGCATTTTCATATATACCCATTTTTGGGCCACCGTGAAGTTATACCCGCATTGCACAAAATTTTGTAAAGTGTACCCGCTCGGATATGAAGTAGTTCAATCTCTTCAATGCAACTTCAGAAATCAAATTTGAAGTTCTTCTATCTTTTAAATGCAACTTCAGAAATTCGAACCTGAAGTAGTTCAATCTCTTCAGTGCAACTTCATAAATCAAATATGAAGTTCTTCTATCTTTCAAATGCAACTTCAGAAATTCGAATCTTAAGTAGTTCAATCTATTGAATGCAACTTTAGATTTCAAATCTTAAGTTCTGAAACATAAACTTGTTCTTCGAATTTTAACAATCCAATACACGATTCAATGCCCAAATCTAAATAAGCTCAAATTTGAAATATAACTTTCAAATATCATAAAGAACAAATCTCATTCATCAAGTTATCAAAACAATAACAAATTTAACAAACCTATTTTGCAACTAAGAAGAAGAAGAGACTCTAAGCACAAAGAAGAAGTAAACAACAGTAAAGAAGAAGTGAAAAGTGTATGTATATGAAGTTATCCAAAAATTAAATATCAGTTAAACTCTTTTTAAAAAGGAGGTACAAATTCAATGGATGGCACAAAATTGGGTGCCACATGAAAATCTTACCCATTTGTGAATGACCGACCCAAAGGCAGAAACTAAGTGGGCCGACTTTATGAAACATTATCTAAGGCAAAAAAAAATTGCAAAAAAATGACATTATAAGGGGTGATCTTGAATTTTTGTATCCCTGCTTGCTTCATGATCAAACTTTTTGACCCAGACTGCGATGGTAGTGAATGTGGCCTCAACTCCCACAAATACAGGCTCCCAAAGCCTTAGACTGAGATAGTACCACAAACCAGGGGTTAACATAAATGACTCAATGGAAGTCCTCTCCCACTTGAATCTCCACTTTTCCCATGGGCAACTTTTCAAGGTCAATCGGCAAAAAAGTATTAAACTTGAAGATTTGCTCATGGAACAAGCGGGGTCAAAATATCAATACCTTCTTTCAAGGCCATTCTTGTAAACTAGGCGATCATTGACTTGAAATTTAATGGGCTCGAGATGTTAATGACAGACTTATAAGGCCTTTTCATGGGTTTGATGTCCCATTAAGCCCGTTACCACCACTCTCTGTGCTAAGTTTAGACACGAAAGAGAGCCCACAGATATTTTGGACTACACTTTCAACCCAATTTAGCACTTATAATTGTTGGGTTTTACTAAGAAGAAATTTACCCGAAATGCAAGATAGAAAGAGTTATTCACAAGATTTATAAAATACAATTTACTATATTGTAAAAGAGTAAATTTTATGGGTGGTCATTCAACCTTGTGTTTATTATCCAAAAGTCGCTTTTTTTTCTTTTGTTACGTAAAAATCATTCAACTTTGTGTTCATTACCCAAAAGTCACTTTTCTTTCTTCTGTTATACAAAAATCATTTTACTATGCTCAAGTTATCACAATAATCACTTTGACCAGGTTTTACAAATCTTTTACCTGAAATGTCTATTATGCCCTTGACATTATAAATCTTCTCATTTATGTAATATATTTGTACATTTAATTTTTTCTTAATATTAATTTTTAAGATATATAAGTAGCATTATTTAATTTGTCAGTAATATTAACGTGAACAATCTCAAGTCTACATTCTTAATCATACTTAATGAAATATATTTAATAAAAATTTAAAAATCAAAGCTAATTGATTTATCAGACAATCCATACCCATTAATTTAATAAATAAAATACCCACATTTAGTAAAATGACACATCGGATTAATTCTTCCAATTAAATAATATTAACAGATAAAGCTTTAAAAACTTAATATTAAACACAAAACAGAAAATATAATTTTATTGAGAAATCTATTTTTTTTAATTATTTCAGAACTGATATTAGCTATTCTGCCATTTCAACAGCAATCTTTGAAATTATTATTAATTTTACGGTTGCATTAAATGTCACATATATTATTGTACTAGGCGGGGATAGCCCGCGCCAGCACGGGCCCAATATAGTGAAAAGTTGAACTGTTATATGTTATTTAACATTATTTTGATGACAATTATTGATAAACATAATTTAGCACCAACTAAAATAGGCGGCATAGCATGCTAAATGCTAGACTTTGCTTGCATTTTTGAACAAAATATACACTCATGAATATTATATCATTGACAAATGACACATTCTTTACATCTGTAGCATCATTAAACGATTAGATGCTAAAGTGTCGCATTCTTTGAAATATTTTATACAATTTAAATATCAGCAAACAGTTATGCGTCTTCCATGGTGTGTTTAGTCTTTTTCTCAGTCTTTAGATATCTCCTTAGCCTTCTTACCTGTACAATTATGAACAAAGAACTATTGTGAGTGCTCAAATCTCAAACAAAGAAGATAAAAAAGACAAAAGATGTCTGTCAAAGCGATAGGCGAAGAAAAACAAAGAGCATATGGTACTCTGTCAGTATACTTCAACATCCAAGAAATATCTCAATTTGGTACTTCAACACAAGAAAAGCATAGATTCCTATAGATAATAGACCACTAAAAGTAGCTTCTCTAAGACCTTTATATGTTACAAGCACTTCAAAATTCTGTTTTTACAATCTATCAAGAATTCCAATCAAGGCAAAATGATTATACTTACCAGAACACCAGCATGGACACTCCATTTTGGTAACAGAAAGGTGTAGTGTCTAAACCTCTCCTTGCATTCAAGAATTAACAGTATTGCAGCTCATCTAATCGGAGAGTATTATTGTTGGATTTTTGATAAGAAAGTACCAGGAAAGTAGAGAAAAGTACAAACAATGAGAAACTGGGATAATTGTTACAATCAGCTTAGCATCTCCAAGATCTCCAAATACTTAAATCTCCATACTCTTTCCTTACATCAAAAATATTAATTCTGTAAACATCTATTCTTCGCAATAAAAATATAAGATCATTTGCCTTCAGTGCATCTAATTGCTCGATTTAGTAGTTGTACAATGCTAGACTATTCTATAAAATTTGTGGACACTACAGAAGGAGCAGCAAAACCTTATAAAAGAACATTCTATAATGCAAATATAGAGAGCAAGAGTTGCATATTACCCGGCTATTAGTATGCCGAACATGATGGTGGGCTGGTAGTAACCACTGAAGAAGAAACCCCCCAAAACTAATCAGAAGCCGCAAAGTAGAAATAGCAACAGTATAGAGTGAAAATATATGTCATTGTGTAGTCCAGGTTTGTGAGATTAAGGAGGGAAGGAAAGGACTCAAGCAAGCAGTTATAACCATAAACCATTGAACCGGTTTCTTTAGCCAAATGTCACCATGTTAAATGTTCCTACGGTCACAATCATCTAATCCTACATGAAAGTATTTAGATAAATCAAATGACTAAGATATGGCAGAAACCATTACCTCCTCAAATCACTAAGCAACTTTCAAGACGACAAATTAAATATATGCAACGCAGAAAAGAAAACGGTTGAAACAAAATTCATGCAAATTAAAAGAGCATCAGCCTCTTATGGAATTACCTAAAAGTAGACTGTGCAATGAAATACTATATTTTAAAAACTCAAAGTAATTATCTCTTGCCATTGACAATATGATAAGCAATCATATCTCATTGTAAACAAAGTGAAAATAATAGAACTGGAAACAATATATTATGCATAAAGCATATCAAATGAACAATTTTATAAAACAGAGAGCAAATATTCAAACATATGTTACAAATTTACTTTATAATAGGTAACTCTTCTTACCTTGAAAAAATTTATTACAGTTGAAGGATTGCATAAAATGCACGTTAAAGCAGATCCTAACAGTACTATCCTTGAAGAGATCTTATCTTGGAGAGTGAGAGCTTGAACCCAATATTGTTATTCCTACAATGAACTCGAATGGTGCAAGCAGATGTTAAAATCATAAAAAACACACACACACACACACACACACAAAGGAATAAGGGAATTCCTGATCCAACCGTCGACTGAGCTATGAACCATATGAACATTGGGCAAGTTCTTTTTAACAATGAAACAAAACCTACACTTAACCAATCAAATGATTGAGAGACAACTAATGCCATAAAGTTTTCTAGGGATTTCCATGACTCTAAGACTTAATCGTTTGAATTTGGTCTTCGGAAAGAGAAAACATTCTTTATTTATTTAATATGCAATGTAGGTCCTTAATATTTTCCTTGTTCTTTTAAACTTGATAAAAGAGAAACAACATCATCCCTAAATATAAACTTCAAGGGGTATTTGATTTCATTTTAATAAAGTTTCATCTCCTTAACTGGCTTTTGATCATGTGCAAGAAATCAAAGTTATTTTATTTTGTAAATCTGAAGTATTACCGGTAGACTTAAGAGTATCAGTTTGATATCTATGGTGAATTATGCAGAATCCTTGTGACCTTGAATTACTTCTTTATCATCCAAAATACAATAGCTGAAAAAGATACTTATTAGTAATCATACCAATAAACTTCATATAAGGTTCATTTGAAGATGATGAGTCCACTCATATGGACAAACAACAATTCAAACAACTGACCTTAGTCAACAAAAAAATTATTTTGTGAACCATAAATGCCAACTTAGAATTCAGCAGAAGCATACTCATAAATATATGTAAAGATAGTGATAATCATATATGAAGCGTAAGGAAGATCGAAGAGTACCTGAAAGCATAGTGGCGAAGATAAAAAAAAAGGATGATCAGTAGGACTTGTCGATAAGAGGCAGAGGAACAACACGAACCTCCAAATAAATGTAGCTGCTCGAAAGCAGAAAAATGTCAATGAAATATGACGAAAGTTCATTAACCAAAACGTTAGAATACAATCCCCCCGAATGGGGTAAAGCATTAAATAATTGAGCTTTACCTTAAATTCATGAAAATAAAACCGAATTAAAGACGGATTTATATATAATCACAAGAAGAATATTTGGATAATTTTAGAGTTAGGTTTTTAATGAAAGAAATTGGGGGGATTCTATATGTTTTTTCCCCAGAGAAATTATGAATTGAAGGTTATCGACACTTTTACACAAATTCCTCCATTTACATCCTTTTTGGGTTTCACCTCCCAATCTCTTTGATGGAAAGCGAGACCGATGGAGAGATGGAAAAGGCTGGGAATTGCAGAAATAGTTGCCCAGAAATCTGAGATGGCATAAAGAAAGTAACAAGTGAAATCAAGAGCTCAAGGAAACACTATAATAAAAGAAGGCAATAGAAACAGAGCATAGAAAGAGAATTGAGATGAAGAACACTATGAGAGACAATTAAGAAAAAAGATTAAGAAGGAACTCTGTAATACTATAATTATGTGTTTCCAGGAACTAAAGCCACGTATACCACTTTGTAGACATGTAACTATACACAAAAAAAGGTAAGAGCAGAAATGACTAAAATAACCTCAGTTAGAAATTTAATGACTAAAAACTAACAGGTTGAAACTCTCGCTCTTCTGTTATATAGAAATTTGTATACATAATATTTGCTCAGTCTACCCTGGTTTAAATACATTTCTTTTTCACTTTCTTATCTCTATCACTCCCTTTTAGTTGTCTTTTTGTGGTGATCACCACTGTCCACTTACTTAGATTGATATGGCTAGCTTCTTACATATTTTTAATTTGAATAGAGATTCGAAAACCACACCCCATCTCTCTGTAGCTAGAAAGGTAGACAAATCACAAATCTAAGTTTAGAACTTTAGGTCCATCCCCATTCAGGATGTTGGAACGAGTCGGAGGCAGGGCAATAGACAGAAATTTTTGTAACCAGTGTCGAAATTTATAAAAGAACTGAAATAATAACTTTAGTTATCATACTTTTAGACAAGAAATAGCCTTAGTCTATTGGTTTTGTTGAGTCTTAAGTTAGAAAAGGTCTTGAGTTCATTTCTATTTCATCATATTTTTTTTTGTAACAATTGTGAATATTACCATAACAAATAAATTAATCAATATACCTACAAAGCACCTAGTTTCACAACCATCTTCTAGGAAGATTATTGCAAAGTACTAGGCCTCCAACAACATCTAATTACAAAGAAGTTTCTGAATAAGACTCTGACATCTACGTGGTTTCTTAGACAATTGAACTACCCATATTCTTTGTATGGTTTTCTTTTTTATCTGTGTCACAACTAACTCTATATTTATATTTGTTCCCTTGAAAATTTTGCAGTTTCTTGCCTTCCATGCATGATACACCATTGCGCTCCATACAGCTGTCACCACTTTTTTTTTTGAATTTCATCCAGTGCCGTCGATTAATCCACTTTAGCACTTGTTTTACTTCTCCCAGCTGTATTATAGCTCCTAGCCATGACCTTAACTGTTGTCGAACTTCCTTTATCCAAGAGCATTTAGCAAACAAATGTCTCGCAGTTTCCTGTGTTTGATTCTCACATAGGCAACAGTTAGTATCTGTTATGTTAATGTGCAATCTACTCATCCTATCTTTGGTTAGCAGCCTTGCCTGCATTTCTATCCAGAGGGTGAACCTGTGCTTTGGTTGGGAGATAGAGTTTCATACAAGATTAGTCTCTCTTACTCTTACATGAGGTCACAATAATGTGTTATAACTCCTTGTAATAGAGTATTTCCCATAGAAAGTGAACTGGTACTTGCCCTGGCTAGACCATAGTTTCATCTTTTCCTTTATTGAGTTAATTTTCTTCCAATACCAATTGCAGTCCAGCGGTAGCTTATGCATCCATGTGTTGTCAATGATACACTGTATGGGTCAAATGGGTACATGGAATATATATTATTCCCTATATATATATATATATATATATATATATATATATATATATATATATATAAAATGTTCCAGCCCCTGCTTCCCTTTATGTTCAGTCCCCCAAATTCTTTGGCATACATACTTTCTCCCAAGATATCAATGATACTTTCCTCTTCTCCTCAGTACACCCCCATAAGTAGTCCTTACAAATCTTATCAAAACACTTTGAGAAAGAATGAATACTGATCCCCAGAAGTTGAAGATGGAAAATAATATTGCATTGACCACTTGAAGTATGCCCGCATAGGATAACTTCTTAGCATAGGACTTCTTAATTTTTCTTGTGATCTTCTCAGTCAGCTGATGACAGTCCATTCTATTCCTTTTTTCTATGACATTGGCAATCCCAAATATCTGATAGGGACGGATCCCAATTCAAAACCTATTTGATTCAATAGTTGTTCCTCTGATCATCTACTCCTGCAAGGGACATGGTAGGTTTCTCCATGTTAGCAACCAACCCTGTCACTTTACTAAAATGTGTTAAAGCTTCCATGACCCTAGCTATTTCTTCCTTTTTTCTTTGCAGAAGATCATTAGATCATCAGTAAAGATGAGGTGGGTGAGTTTCAGAGTTTTGCACATAGGGTGGAACTTAAAATCTAGTAAGTTACTCATACACTTCAACACCTTGATAGATATTCCATTACCAATACAAATAGCAGTGGAGATAGAGGATCTCATTGCCTCAACCCTCTCTTCCTTGGGAAGTAACCATAGCCCCCTCCATTCACTTTAACTATGTATTTAGGGAAGGATACACATGCCATTATCAATTGAGTGAATTTCTGTGAAAATCCATAACCATTCAAAGCTTCCTCCACAAACTCTTAGCTCACCATATCATAGGCCTTTTTTAGATCTATCTTCATAAGGCACCTAGGTGAAGTTTTTCTGTTATATTGCCTCATCAAGTCATGACAAATTAGGATGTTGTGAATCATTGATCTCCCTTGAACAAAAGCTTCTTGATTATCAACAAGAATGATCCAAATTGCATTTTTCAGCCCGCTACATAGTATCTTTGATATGCATTTATAGATGACATTACAGCAAGATATTAGCCTGTATTAGCTAGCACGTTCAGGTGCTTCAACTTTAGGAATCAATGTAATATTGGTAGCATTTAGCTGTTGTAGTAGCTCTCCAGTATGAAAAAATTCAAGAACTGCCTCTGTGACACTCTTACCAACAATGTCCCATGCTGCTTTAAAAAAGCCACTTCCATATCCATCTGGGCCCGAGCTTTTGTTGCTATCTATTTTAAGAATTGCAGACTTCACATCCTTTTCTGAAACTGGTTGGAGCAAGCTCAATTGGTGTTCTGTTCCATCCCTAAGTATGCCCCTTATTGCTTTCCTCCTATTCACTACTTTATTCCCCAACAGATCCTCAGAGAAATCAACAAAAACTTTAGCAATTGATTCCTGATTAGTTTGCCATACACCATATTTGTCTTTCAACTGAGTGATTGCATGCCTTAGTGTCACGCCCTTAGTATTTAACTAAGTACACATGCGACAGTTGATAACTCGCTCACGATCTTGCTATGCCAAGTCAGCCTTACCATACTCAAGATTGCTAAGGGAATGTTAGAACACAAGAGAATTGCCAAAGGAAGCTTTTGTAATAGAGAGAAGTTGATTGTTTTGCTTGATGAATTACAAATGAATGGCCCCCTTTATATACTCGTCTTCTAGGGGCTAGTATGTAAATATTAATTGTTATACAAGTTCTTAATATTTTTAAGTAAGTCCCTTCTCTAGAATTTTCTACATAGCTAGAATCTTCTAAGTACTTTTCTAGCAATTTCATAGGGTTCTAAGGCCTTCCATGAGAAATCTCCATATTTATCTAGATCCTCCCCACATGTGCTAGTCTAGTTTATATGTAAGCTTTCCATGTGGCAAAAATATATGCCAAGTGGCACCTACGTGGTATGATGAAGTGGTGGGCCATGACACTCTCCCCCACCAAATTTTGTGTCGCCCTCGACACAAAGCATCGACAGATACACGCGCACCTCGCCTTGGCGTAGCCGAAGGTCTTTGTCCATTAGTCATGATGCTTTGTATAGCGGTTCGCCTTCCCATGTCATAAGGTACTGGTCACCTTTCTTCTTGCCCCGTTTGTTCTTTGAACGGCTAGCAATGATGGCATCGATCCTCCGCTCATCGGATGCCTCTCCTTGCTCTTGGCCTGAATCTTCCCATGACTCGACCAAGTCTAGCAGCTTCTCAAGCATCGAGTCCATGCTTTTACTCCCTATTTGGCTGCCCTCCGTGGTCCCAGCCTTGCTGGCAAACTTGACCCCTCTGCTTGGTGCATCGTCTATGTTCGATAGCGTGCCATCACTTTGTAACTCGCCATCCACTTCAACTATGTCTGTGCAACCTTTCTTGTCACCATGCTTCATTTGCATGGCGCCAAGATAGGCTTTCGAGTCCCCTACATTTGGCTTAGATTTTAAGCGCAATGTAGGCAGACCCTTATGTGCCACCTTTGTGTGCCTGAGCAAAATTCCCGATCAGTGCTACAAGCTTCCCCAACTATGGGCATTCCTTTGCCCGATGTGATCTTTTACAGAAGTAGCACCTTCCCTTAGGCACATACTCGCTACCATTTTTTGGCCCCTTACTGTTTCTCTTGGACCCTGTCTGTTATGGAACGACCCTTTGCTATTGCCTTTGTATACCTCGGCTATGCCTTTCCCGTTGTCCTTGTCATGATCTCCCCTACCTCTCTCGGTGTTCCCTTCTTTGGACTTGGTAGGCTTCCATCTTGAAGTCAACGAGAGACTCGGCTACCCTTATGGACTCGTCGATGTTGGTTACTTGATGTCTTCTTAACTCCTATTGTACCCAATTTTGCAGCCCATCCATGAAGTACAAGAGGGGATCTTCCCTGGATAATGACAGGATTTGCAGCATTAAGGTAGTGAACTCGCGCACATACTCCCGTATTGTGGCTGTATGTCAGAGCTCCATTAGCTTCCGCCTAGCCTCATACACCACATTTATCGGGTAGAATTGCTTCTTCAACTCCTTCTCGAACTGCTCCCACGTCTCAATCTTGCATAGCCCTTTTTTCCATGTTGTCACACTTCCGACGCACCCCAGCACGACAACCTCGGTTAAGTACATTGAGGTGTTGTGTACCTTAACAATGTCGTCATCTTCCTTGACTATCTCAAAGTACTTGTCCATTCTCCAAAGTAAGTCGTCCACCTCATGTGCGTCCCGTGCGCCACCATAGTTCTTTCGCTTAGGGAACTTCACATTTATCCATTTTGCAAGTACCACGCCCTTCGTAATTCTGGCCATGATTCCCTACAAAGCTTCCTTCTAGCAATCTCTTGTATTTTTTCTAACATTCCTGAGTCATAACCTTTGCTCTGATACCACGTTGTCACGTCCTTAGTATTTAACTAAGTAAACGTGTAGTACTTGATAAATCGCTCACAATCTTGCTATGCCAAGTCAGCCTTACTACACTCAAGATCTCTAAGGGAATGTTAGAACACAAGAGAATTGCCAAAGGAAGCTTTTGTATTAGAGAGAAGTTGATTGTTTTGCTTGATGAATTACAAATGAATTGCCCCCTTTATATACTCGTCTTCTAGGGGCTAGTATATAAATATTAATTGTTACACAAGTCCTTAATATTTACAAGTAAGTCCCTTCTCTAGAATTTTCTACATAGCTAGAATCTTCTACATACTTTCCTAGCAATTCAATAGGGTTCTAAGGTCTTCCATGAGAAATCTCCATATTTCTCTAGAACCTTCCCACATGTGCTAGTCTATTTCATATGTAAGCTTTTCATGTGGCAAATATATATGCCAAGTGGCACCACGTGGCATGATGATGTGGCGGACCATGACATTAGTCTCCTATGCTTGATAATAGAATGGAAGTACCTTGTATTATCATCTCCCAACCTGATCCACCTTGCCTTACTCTTCTGTTGCAAGAAATCTCTGCTAGATAGGAGGACTATCTAAATTTTTGGTATAATTATTTCTCCTTGTTCTGCAACTCATTATTCATGGGATCATTTTTCAGCTGCTCTTGTATTCCTTCTAATGCTTCTCTATCTATAGTTGCATCTGATAGTATGTCCCTAATGTGTTGAGAGTTTAACTCCTTTAAGCCTCTCTTAAGGAGTTTTAACTTTTGTACCACTTGAAACATTTTACATCCTCCTATTTGCATATCCCATATGATTTTGACTTTCTCTTTAAAATTGGGTGCTCTGACCAAACATTGCAATACTAAATGAGTTCCTAATCCTTATAGTTGCCTCCTCTATTTCAATGATAGCCGGACAATGGTCACTAATCCCCTCTGCTAGATACCTATTAGTACTTGATGGCATTTATCTAGCCCTTCTTGGTTGATGAATGCCTAATTTATTTTGAAGAAAATTATCTCCCCTTCATGTTTATCACTCCAGGTGTATCTTTGCCCTTGATTTGGCAGTTCCAATAGCTCACATGTATCGATGCAGCTCTGAAACTCAGTCACCTCAGCTAGTGTAACTGGAACTCCACCACACCTATCATCCATTCTTATCATAGAGTTAAAGTCCCTAAATAACAACCATGGCTTGTTACAACCGATCTTTTGTTGAGTCAGACCGTTCCATAGCTCTCTTCTGCCTTCCCTTATATTGTAGGCATAAAAAATGACACCAAAAACTCCACTTGCAGTGGGATATACTTAACTTCACATGTTACCACATGTGATGTACTTACAGCTGAAGTCACACTGAAATAGTCTGGTCTCCATATGATCTATATTCTCTCATTATAATGGAATTCTAAATTTGTTACGTACTACCGCCCTCCAAACATTGTGTTTGCTATTTGAGTAATCTTGTTACATTTAATTTTTATTTCAAGAAGACCAAACAATCTTATCTTTTCCTTATTGCAAAGGAGTGTTACCTCCTTTTGCTTGTTGGGGGCATTCAACCTCCTAACATTCCAACTGAGCAATTTAACCATGTCCAGAGAGAGGTATTGATTGACCTTTCTCATTTCCCTCAACATTCCTTTGCCATGCTTTTATTACTTCTTCCTTATCAAGTACTCGAAATGCATTTTGTCCCATTGTTTGTTGTTGTAGCTTTTGGTTTGCTTTGCCTTTTTTTAGGAGTAATCCACCCTTCATTTTGCTTCCCCTGATGGCTTTGTGGTACTGGACCTTCACCTAGTTGTGTCTCCTGCTGAGTTTGATCTCCACTTAGCTGTGGTGTAGGCATTACAGGTTGTTTGGCCTTTTGCTCCATTGGCCTAGCTCTAAATTTCGCTTGAGCTTTTGGTGCTTTCTTCTTCCTGCAATCGTCCTTTGAATGCCCATACTTCTGACAGTAGTTGCACAATGTTGGCTACCAATCATATACTACTCGCTGCTCAATTAGAATGCCTTTTTCGTTCCTAAACATCATTGTGTCTGGTAATTTGAGTCCATTTCCACCTCCACTAGTAGTCGTGCAAAATCTAGCCCTATCTTTTTCTGTATTCCCGATCAACCATTAGAGGTCTACCAACAAGACTACTTGTCTTACTCAAACCCTTAGGACTCCAATACTTGAAGTCCAGTCCTGGGAATTTAATCCAGATAGGCACCGTATGAAGTACTTCTCTAGTGAACTCCATCTATGGACTCCAAGCTTTCACTATGAATGGCTTGTTGTTGAAGTGTAAATCCTCCCTTGGATAATTTCATTCATCTTAATTTTCGAATCAAACCTGATCAAGATAATTTTATTTTTTAACATTGCTATTTTGTTGATTCCATACATGGCCCATAGCCTCTGAATGTACCCATTAATCACAGCAAATGGAGGGCGTGCACCCAATACATAGCAAATCACAAAGTTCTTCCAAAATTCAATTTTTGATGAATTGTCATCTAATTCAATGTCAATTATAGGGATTCACCATGCATTTCTAGTGCAACATATTCCAATTTAAATCCAACATTTGTAATTTTTGTGATATCAAAATTGTCCCAAATTTAATTTCTTTTCACTGACGTACCTTCTTCCTCCTCTATTAGGCCAGCCCAGGATTTCTTCTCACTGCTCGTTGCTCCTGCAGTTGCACTGCTTGTTGATGCCTGCATTACTTCATTCCATTGTTGAATTGCTTGCGCCTTGTTGGCCACATCCTCCTTCCCTATTTTTGGTACTGTTTCATTGGTACGAGATCTGGTTTGGGGTGTTTATTGCACTGCAATTGAACTGATTTGGATTTCTTTTTGACCTACACGTTGATTTTTACCTTTAATCGCATCCGCCATAGCCATTTGAGCCTTCTAAGATAGAACTCGTGCTCTTCTACTCATGGTTGCGCCGAGAGAGGGAGAGAGAGCCATGCACAGAAAGACAGGCTCCTCTCTTTCATCATCACAATTTTTAGCCACAAAGGCGAGGTTTGAACATCTAACCTCTTTAAGAAAAATTAGGCACATTACCAATACGCCAAGACACAATTTATATTAAGTGGTATCATTTTTTTCTACTTATTCTTTTCCTTAGATACATATATATAGTAAAATAAACAAAACAGTATCGAGTGACACGGCTTCGTTAAGCGTGCCTCCGCCCCTGCTCTAAGGCAGGCTCTAGCCTCTTTTTGACAACTTTTGTTCAACTATATGCTCGATTCAATATCAAAATTGTCAGTAATGAAAAGTTGGAAATATCTATATACCGCTCAAACAAGATTCTTACTATTTTGATATTGGATAGTGACGTACATTTTTTCTCTCCTTTTCTAAGTCTTCGACATTCTAATAGGCCCAATGCAAGATTAATGACCAGCGTAGGATTTTAGAAGTGGCACCAATAATTTGTAAAGGTAGCTTGTATCGTACAAGGCGCACCACTTAATGTCTTAATCCCATAATATCTAAATAAGACACGAGTTTCTGCATTATTTATTTTTTTTGCCCTTCTTTTATAATATTATGTTAATGCAAGTGTTGTGGCATGCTTTAACATGTGATTATGTTAAAAAGAAGATTAGCAACAGCCAACAAAATGGACACATTTAGAAGCCAGAGGTCGACATCAATGATTAATTCACAATGGTTTTGATTTCCTATAAATCGTTTTTAATTGGATTTATCAAAACGAATATAATCCGATTCCATTTAGCTATTTTAAAAATAAAAATAAATCACAATCAAATCTTTTTCTTTCTCTGAGAAATCAAGCCTGGTTCGAGTGATTGATTTAAAGCGAAAAGTTAAACAATAGAATGAACAATTAACTAATTAGCAGCCCATATTAACATTAAACTTATAATTAACCTAATCTTATTTATTACACTTATTAGTCATGCGATAATTTTGCTTCAGGTTTATAGCCACCTCCCTAATATGTCAGTTTTCTCCTTTTAATGCCCAAGATTTTCTTTTTGTTTTGTACAAAAAAAAACCTTAGACCTAACCATTCATCTCTCCCTCTCTCTCAAAAATTAGCCGTCCCCATCATCTTCACCTTTTTTATTTTTTCTGTTCTTATGCCCCACCTCACAAGACAAGAAAAAGACCAATTTTCTCCATCATATTCAAACTAAACTTATAGCAGTCGATCCCATTTTTCAGTAGTGATCCAAATTGACAATCAAAACCTTTTGTATAATTTGAGCATAATGTAATTTGATCTTCATTCGAAAGAGAAGAATTTTTTTGCTTTCTCATGAACATGAAAAGAAGGAGACGGAAGGTTGGTGCATAATTATTGTATAACTCAAGGTATAATCATTGTATAACTCCGCATATAATCATTGTATAACTCAGTGTATAATGTATATATGCTGATTGTGTATTGATTCCACTAAGGATCTGAGAATTTAATCAACTAAATTGCGAATGAAAGAAAGATTTTGGGACAATTTTCTGTTTATATATAATTGGAAAAGAACAAATTACAAATAACCAAATGAAACAACTAACTACTACTAGTAAGCTCCATAGTTTACTGAGATCTGCAGAAATGAAGAGAGAAAAGAATCAGAGTTTGAAGGAAAGAGAAGAAACAGGATCGAGTGAGAAGGTGAGAGAAGAGAAAAAATGACCTTGGATTTGTTGCCTTCCAATTTCTGTTGAGAGTTAGTTATAACAACCTCAGCTGACGTGGCAAACTCCTAGCCCTTGTAGTTCATTTATTCCTAGCCGTTAATTTGAATTTCTGTTATTCCACTTCACTGATTATGTTTCTTGTTACTCTTTAGCCTAAGCTTCCTCCCATTGAGCGCAGCTGACAACACTAATCTTGTGATTAATATTGGATCATTACATGCCCACCTCTTCAAAGGATCCTTGTCCTCAAGGATTAGAGTCGAAGTCTGGGAATTTCACTTCGAGGAACTGATAATCCTCCCAAGTGTCATCTTCTGGAGGTAGATTAGACCATTGTACCAGTACTCTAACCACAACAACATTGTTCCTCTTGATTAGTTGCCTTTGCAGAATAACAACGTAACGGGTTTCACTAAGAACTGACCATCATCACTAGTGATTGTAGAGTTGTCTGCACTACCACTCTATCACCTACCTTTTTCTTGAGTAGAGAGACATGAAACACAAGGTGGACCATAGATTCAGGAGGTAGATCCAATTTGTAAGCCACACTACCCATTTTAGCCAGAACTTTATAGGGTCTAGAGTATTTAGAACTTAGCTTTAAGTTTTTCCTCAATGCAAGGGAAGTCTGCCTATATGGTTGCAGTTTTAAATAGACCATATCCCCCACTTGGAATTCTCTATAATATCTCCTCTTATCAGCATAATATTTCATTCTCTCTTGAGACTTAGATTATCCTTCAACTGTTGTTGCATCTATTGTCTTCTCATAACTATATCTTCAGCTGCTTGCACCACTGTTTCCATGAAGGGTCCAAGGGATAACTGAGGGGGTGAGTAAGCATACAAAGCCTCAAAAGGAGTACACTGCAGGCTGCTGTAGAAGTTAGTGTTGTACCACCACTCAACAGCAGTAAGGCAACTGCTTCCATTGTGTTGGTCGACTAGCAGTCATGCATCTGAGATAATTTTCCAAGCACTTGTTTACTCTTTTAGTTTGACTATCATTCTGAGGGTGGTAGGCTGTACTGTAGTGTAATTGTGTTCCCAGAAGCTTGAATAAGGATTGCCAAAATTGCTTTAAAACACCTTATCTTTGTCAGTTACTATTGATTCAGGAGTGCCATGCAAGCAGTGTACTTTCTTCCAGAACACATCAGCCACTGTTGCTTCAGTATAAGGATGTGAAAGAGCTATGAAATGGCATATTTGGTCATTCTATCAACTACCACAAGATCACTTCCTTGTTCTTGGATTTGGGTAAACCTTCTATGAAGTCCATACTGATGTGGCTCCATGCTTGGTTTGGAATGGGGAGAGCCTACAAGAGACCAGGATATGCCATGTTGTCATCCTTAATCCTCAGGCAAATATCACAGCTAGCCACAAAGTCATTGACCATCTGTTTCATCCTAGGCCATTAGAACATCTATGACAACCTCTTTAGAGTTCCTAGTTGTCCTGAATGTTCAATGTGGAGATCAACTAAGTTTTGAGGCCACCACTAGTCTCAATATCGATTTTTCCCTTCCTTCTGAGTATGCTAGAAGAGTAATGCCAGATGCCAGGTCCTTGTAAGTTCACTGATGCCTGACTGATCAATTCTGCAGCTTGAGTGTCTCCTTCATAACTGTGTGCTATCTCCTGCATCCAAGAAGGAACTGAGAAACTAATTGCCTGTAGTTTCCCTTGGAATTGGCTTGTGTTGTCTTCTAATTCTTCATACTTCATAGAAAGGGCATCAACTACCCTATTTTCAGCCACTCTCCTGTACTGCACTTTATAGTCCAACCCAAGTAATTTGGTCAGGCCTTTATGTTGTATGGAATAAGTAACCCTTTGTTCAAAAAGGTATTTTAAGTTGTGGTGGTCAGTTCTGACCACAAAATGCTTGTACTGTAAATAATGCCTCCTCTTGTCCATTGCATTCAGCAAAGCCTTATATTCCTTCTCATAGATTGACTTACCTCTGTGCTTCTAAGCCAAAACCTTGCTAAAATAAGCTACTGGTCTTCCTTCTTGCATCAATACAACACCAATGCCCATTTGACTAGCATTTGTTTCCACTATGAACTCCTTAGTGTAGCCAGGTAAGGCCAACACTGGGTAGAAGACATAGCTCTCTAGAGGGTTGCAAAGGCTAAGTCAGCTTCTTCATTCTATTTAAAAGCGTCCTTCGTGGGTAAGTCAGTCAGAGGTCTACAAATAACTCCATAATTAGCAACATACTTTCTATAGTACCACTTAATACAAGAATCCTCTCACTACTCTCAATGAGTTTGGTCTAGGCCAATCGACCATAGCTTGTATTTTAGTAGGATCAGTAGACACTCCCTCTGCAGTTATTATGTGACCTAAATACTCAACCTTAGATTGACCATATGAGCATTTAGACCTTTTAGCAAATAAAGAGTGTTTCCTTAGAGTGTCAAATACAGCAATTAGGTGAGTCACATGATCTTTCATAGATGGACTGTAGATAAGGATATCATCAAAGAAGACCACAACAAACTTTCTAAGGAAAGGCTGAAAAACCTAGTTCATTAGAGCTTGAAAGGTAGTTGGCGCATTTGTTAATCCAAAATCAATAACTCTTAATTCATAATGGCCTAATTGAGTTCTGAAAGCAGTCTTGTATACATCTTCTACCTTCATTCTAATCTGGCGAACCAACTCTCAAATCCACCTTGAAAAAAATCACGGATCCACATAGTTCATCTAAGAGGTAATCCACAATAGGTATAGGATACTTATCCTTCACTGTGATGTCATTTAGACCCCTATAATCTACACAAAATCTCCAAGTTCCATCCTTCTTTTTGACAAGTAAAGTTGGTGATGAAAAGGGTGATTAACTATGCTGAATTATGCCATTGGTGAGTATCTCTTTGACCTGTCTTTCTAACTCATTCTTCAGATAATAATTGTACCTGTAGGGCCTCAGACTGAGTGGTATTGCTCCAGGTTTCAGAGGAATAATATGGTCTAGGATCCTGACAAGGGGCAGAGATTTAGGTTCTCCAAATACATCAGGATATAGGTGTAACACTTCTTGGATTGCTTCTTCTACTGGTTCCTGATCTTCTATCATCAAAGAACTCATCATGAACAAATGAGCTACAAAGCTTGGCCTTTCTTCAGCATCTTTCCCGTTGTTCCACTTAAAATCATGTTCAGTTTTCCTTCCTTAGAAATACCCTGCAACACTAGTTAATTGCCCTTCTTGCCAATGGTAACACACATCTTTTCATGATCAAACTTAGTGAGATTATGTTTCTTCATCCAATAATTACCCATCACCATTTCACAGCCTCCTAGTGGAATGATTAGTAAGTCTTCCTAGAAGGGTATACCTTGCATCTTCTACTGATATCCTATGCAAATGGAAGTGCACATGACATAGTTCCCATCAGCTACTGTCACTCTCACTGGTGATCAATGTCTAGCCTGCTAACATGTCTCCTTGACTATATTAACATCAATGAAACTATGAGTGCTACCAAAATCATTTAGCACTGTTAGTTTCCTGTTCCTTATGGTACTTCTAACCAATATGGTATTGGCTCCTCTATTGTCACCTGATAGAGCATTCATGCACACAGCTTCCATGACTTCCTTCTCCAATTCTCCTTCAATGATCAAGTCTGCACATGGATGTTCTTCTTCTGCCTCAGTACACTTCAAAAGTGGCTCTGCCGCTCCTATCATACACTTCAGTTGATGTTTATTCTTGCACTGATGGCCTGGTGTATACTTTTCACCACACCTAAAACACAAATGATTGTTCTTCATGTATTCATAAACTTCTGGGCTAAGTTTGAGGGAGTTTGGTTTGACTGCAGCTGCAACCGGAGTCCTTAGGTTAACAGAACTGCCAGCTACAAAGGAGGGCTTTGTGATGCCCTTGTTCTTCTTTTGAGCAGCTTCTATAGCCTTCTCCTGCAGACTATCTTGTTACACATCAAACCTTAGAGTTGTAGGTTTGAACAATTTCACACCAAACCTGATCTCTTCCTATAAAGCACCTATGAAGCTGGATATAAAGTGTGACTCATCTAAGTGAGGATTCCTTACCAAGAGTTGAGCCTTCAAGTCCTCAAACTTTCCTAGGAAGTCATCAATAGAGCCTACTTGACTCAGCTTGTTAAATTCTTTCACTATGTCCTCCATTAGCTCTTCTCCAAATCGAATAAGTAATTCTTCTTTGAATTCAGCCCAGCTCACTTCACCTCTGCTTAATACTAATGAGTGTATACCAAGTGTCAGCTAATCCATTCAGATAGAGTGTAGCAGCTTCGACCTTTTGGTTGTCTGGGGTTCTATACAGATTAAAATACCTTCTACACTTACGAAGCCATACCTTAGGTTCATGACCCTCAAAATTGGGCAGCTCCCATTTAGGGGAAGGGGCTTGCATAGCTTGTGGTCTGTTCTGTCTCAACTCCTGACCTGGGAGCGGTAAGAGTCCATCTCCTTGAGGTCTATCACCATGAGCTCGTTGAGGAGATCTTTCTAAATTTGTCAACCTGTCTAGGATTAGCTCTAAGGTACCCTGTATACCAGTCCGTGTGTTGCGCAATTCCGCTTGAGTGGTCAACACATCATTCAAAACATCATCGTGTTTCACGAGCTTATCATCCATAACTTTCAGCCTAGTTCCTTCAACCATTACCACCACACAGTCGCAGGATTGAAGCTCTGATACCAAATGTTATGATCCCGCTAAGGATCTGAGAATTTAATCAACTAAATTGCGAACGAAAGAAAGATTTTGGGATAATTTTTTGTTTATATATAACTGGAAAAGAACGAATTACAAACAACCAAATGAAACAACTAACTACTACTAGTAAGCTCCATAATTGGCTAAGATCTGCAGAAATGAAGAGAGAAAAGAATCAGAGTTTGAAGGAAAGAGAAGAAACAGGGATCGAGTGAGAAGGTGAGAGAAGACACAAAAATGACCTTGGATTTGTTGCCTTCCAATTTCTGTTAAGGGTTAGTTATAACAACCTCAATTGACGTGGCAAACTCCTAGCCCTTGTAGTTCATTTATTCGGAACTAATCCTAGCTGTTAATTTGAATTTCTGTAATTCCTCTTCACTAATTCTGTTACTCTTGTTACTCTTTAGCCTAAGCTTCCTCCCATCGAGCCCAGCTGACAACACTAATCTTGTGATTAATATTGGATCATTACAGATTGTACCCAAATTTATAGTGATTATACATCAAGCATATAGTAAAATGTTTATACATAGTATTTATACGTCGAAGAGAGGAAATGACAGAGAGAAAATGACTACGCCAAAGTTTTGTGATTTGTGCAGTGAAATTAAGAAAGCTCCATTATTAAAGTTCTTTGAATTTTCAAGAAGACGAAGAAGAAAAAGGAAGGAGAGAGAAAGCAAAGAAGGGGAGAAGAGAGAGAGAAAAGCAAGATTTCGTTCGCCCAAAAAATCTGCTACACCATTTGATATGGTTACATTATTGGGAGTTTGACACAGTTACCCACAAAAACAAAACTATTTACCCTTGTCTACCCATTTGTTTTTCTACCTATAAACTAATTACATTTCCTACCCATAGTAGTTTTTGTGGAAAATTTTTTTTCTTTATTCTCCAATTCTTTTTTATTTCTATGATTCTTTTCTTTTTTCCTTTTTTTTTCTTTCTTTTCTCCTTTTCTTTTTTCTCATTTTCTTCCTATTTTTTTTCTCTTTTATTTATTTACTTTTGCCTAAATTGTATTATTGTTATTTTTACCATAACTTATTTCACACTCAAATTTGATTCCTTCTTTACTTTTTTTATTTTTATTTTTTTCTTTATTTCTTGTTCCTTTTCTAATTTCACGTGATTGCCATGCAAATCTTGATCTCCTTCCCTACAAATATCAGTACATACTCTACCATTAGCAGTAATACTAACCAGTGATGGAGCAAGAAAACATAATCTACGGCCACTAAATCTCCATATATACTAGTTAGAATAGAAATGATAATAAAATATTGAAAAATGCAATAAAAATGTAAGTAGCAAAAAAGACTTGTAGTACCATATGATACCAATATGGTATACAAGTATACCAACATAGTATATGATTGCTCTAGAATATTGCTACAACTATCTGTGACTATACTACTGTACCAAAACATTAAAGGATACAATAAAATTATGAGAAAATTACATGCTCACATTGCAAGCTAAATATTCGCAAAGCAACTTGCTCATTCCATATACGAACATGGTATATAGTTGTATGGGTCGTTCCAACAATTGCCTATAATTATAAAAACTATTACCTAATCTATATCCATCAGCACAAAAAAATTCCAGCACTGTAAATCACGTTCATATAAATAATTTCAGAATTGAATTCACTTAAAAATGCAGCCAAGACAACCAAAAAAATGTTCAAACTACAATATGATACCAATATGGTATATAACTATACCAACATGGTATACAGTTTTACTGGTTAATTCCCGGCAACTATTGACTATACTACTATTACATAACACACATGCATAAAGAGAAAAATAAAAAAATAGTGTACCACATATTAATATAATAAAGTATTTCAAGATATTGTACTATATTACTATTATTAAAAGAAAATCAAATATTGTACTAATAAATGCAGCTAAGACAACCAAAAAATGATTCAACTAACATATGATACCAATATAGTATATAGCTATACTAATAGGGTATATAGTTGGAATGAATTGTATCCCAAAATGGTATATTTGTATACTATTTGAGTATACAATACAAATTCGTCTTCTTCTCTTGTTCAACTATATTTCAACCCAAACTTCTAAAATCTACTACAAAATCTCACCAAATTGACTAAAACATTAGGTACAACCTCCAATCAACTTTCCAAACAAACTCATATAGGATCGGATCAAAACAATTAAAAACTCAAACAAACCAAGTTATGAGTTTCAAGCTTCAAGCTCCTTCAATGGTGGATTTGAATTTTTGTCAAATATTTGAAAATTACCATTAATATCATAATCAAAGAACAATACCCAATAAATTCCAACAGCAAACACTTCAACACACATGAAAATTCAAATTTTTGTTATATAGTACATATTTTTTTTTTTTACTTTTAGAAGATAAAATAAATTATGGAGCACAAATTAAAAAAAAAGGTGATGATAGCAAAAAAAGGTACAATACTAACAACACTACCCACTGTTGAAAAAAGCTAACTATTCTTTGGCTTCTTTTTAGGATTCACACTTTTGTTGCTTAAACTGGATATGTCCATCGCAAGAATTGAATGAGCGGGTAATTAGTTCTACTAGAATAGGTATTTAATATAATTACTTTTAAGATGGGTAGTTACGGATAATTACTTTTGAATGGGTAGGTATATAGGGTAGTTTTCCCTACATTATTTTAGGGCTATTTTTTATAAGTTTTTAGGGCTAAGAGGAGTTGTAAAGACTAATGGACTGACTATTTATGTTTGGGAAACTTACAAAAATGTCCCAAATAAATCTCAACTTACCAACCTCTAGCCATTAGTCATAGACTTACCAAAACTAGCCAACAAAAATTGAAACACCAAATAATAGGATTCTTTCTATCAAAGAATCACATGCAAAAATCACTTTCCATATTTTTAAGCGTGATTAGCAACATTAGATACAAGATGGAAAGAAACTTTCATGGACGGGGTAGCAAATAAGGTGATGAAATACAAAAATCTATACAATATTTCAAAAATAGAAGCAAAAAAGGAACTTTTTCAATGGGTATAGTTGAAATTCATTGAAAATATATAGATAAGTCAATATAAAATTTTGAGGAAGATTGGAGGTGATTTGGATTGGTTTTGTATCAAAATTCGTAATTAAATCGAGTTAAAAAAAATCTTCTGCGACACATGTATCAAACATGTATCACGCATGTATCTCACACACAAGTATACATGGATATACATGTGATACACAATTGATACAAATATGATACATATGTGATACACAAATGATACACAGTGTGATACACATATCATTTTTTTTCATGTTCAGCTTTTACTTCGAATTTTCAATTCAAACCACCTCAAAACTTCACCAAATCATCCCAAAACTGAGATTCAAGCTCCTTAAGTTGTGCCCAATCTATTCTAATAACACCCACTCAAAACAAAGCAAAAATTTGATATTTTTTTGCTTCAATTAGCTAATTGGCTAATTTGGCTAATATTAGTAATATTTTATCAATTGGCCAATTTTTGTAATGAGCTACTTATAAATGGACATAGCTGGTAATTCCCCTTTATGTTTTTTTGCCTGTTTAAATCACGCAATGTGTTAAGAAGGCTCATCACAGAAGTAAGAGAAAGAAAAGGTTTAATGATATAATAAAATGACACGTCTAGTATGAAAAAAGAAATATTATGATTAAATAATTCGAATAAGTTTATTATTTTCATTGGATTAACCTATCAAATACCCTATGTAAGTAGGAGTCGTATGGTATGATGGACAAGAAAAACTAATTATGGGATAAAAATTTAGTATCACCTTATCCCTTGTTTGGTTACTAATCCTGAGATGAGTTATCTCGAAATTAATAGTACCAGGATAACTTATACCTGCCAGAGGATGGAATAGTAATTCTATGATAAATTATCCCATGATAAAGCAGTAAAATAATTGTCAGTTACAGAATTAATATAACATACCAAACAGATAAGAAATAATATCAAGATACCAACATAACTAACCCCAACATACTTAATCCCAAGATAAAGTAGTAAAATTGACAATTTCGTGATTAATACAACATACCAGACAAATCAATAAGAAATAATATCAGGATACCATCATAACTAATCCAAGTATACCTAATCCCAGGAGAAAGCAGTAAAATTGACAATTTCATTATTAATACAACATACCAAACAGTCAATAAGAAATAATATCAGGATATCAGCATAACTAATCCAAGTATACCTAATCTTTGGATAAAGCAGTAAAATTGATAAATCCATGATTAATACAACATAACAAACAATCAATAAGAAATAATATCAGGATATCAGCATAACGAATCCCAGTATAACTAATCATAAGATAAAGCAGTAAAATTGACAATTTCATGATTAATACAACATACCAAACAGTCAATAAGAAATAATATCAGAATACCAGCATAATGATCCCAGTATAACTAATCACAGGATAAGTTATCGGGGATAAAACAGTAACATTGGCAATTTCAGGATTAATACAACATATTAAACAATCAATAAGAAATAATATCAGGAGACAAGCACAACTAATCTTAGAATAAGTTATTTCAGGATAAAGTAGTGAAATCGATAATTTTAGGATTAATATAACATACCAAATAATCAATAAAAAGTAATATCAGAATACCAGCATAACTAATCTCAATATTGCTAGTCTCACCGTAATCTTTTTAAGTAATTGATCGTAGAAAACGTGAGAGCATAATATAATTCCGCAAATTAATCACTTTGAAAACAAGAACTCCTCAATCCTTGTTGACATCGATATTAGTACTATACTAGTAAAGCATGTGGTCATGATTATTATGCAAGAATAAAAAATCATTATGAAAATAAATACTTCTTCCGTCACTTTTATTTGTCCACTATTCTAAAAATAGAGTTTTACTTTTACTTGTCCACTTTCGCATATCAAGAGAATTTTTTTTTTTTTTTCATGTTTTGCCCTTAGCATTAATTACTCATTCTAAATCATTTTTCAAATCCATTAAGACTATATACCAATTAATATGTGTACCATGATAAATTATGTACTTTATTTATTATTTTTTAAGGGGTGTGTAAAGTCAAAACATGACAAGTAAAAGTGAAGGAGGGAGTACCATTTGATATTCTAATTACACATGGCGTATTTTCTAATCAAACAACGTGGCATGCAGTTAGAGAAAAAGGTGATTAGAAAATTCATGATCTCCCAGTTTTAATTTATTAATTAGTTCTTTGGTTGATAGCCTTGTAATCAGAATCGCATAGGATAAAACGCCACGATCCCAGGGCTATGAGTTGTTCGAGAGATTGCTTCTGATGATTATAATTATATATATGAAGATTAAGGCAATAATGGTAGGTTTATTTCTTTAATTAAGAGCAGGTTAGAGCAGAAATAACTTCTTTAACACTTCTAAAAATGGAAATAATAGCGTTTAAGTAAAAAAAAAAAAAAAAATTGAGTGCCCCAAAAAAAGAAATCAATTAAGAAAATTTATGTTAGTTTGAACTGTTTCTGCAACAAAAACATTACCTTTTCAAACTAGCTTTTAATTATTTAATTTATTGCAAAAAATCAGGAATAGTCCACGGGAGTTTTGGATTTTTTTTTTTCTTCCAGAAATTCAAAGATTTCGTTTGAAAAAGTAAACCTTTTCCTTTGCATAAACAGCAAAGAGAATCAAGAGTTTACTAAGTTGGAATATATTCTGCAAACTCAAGTTTTGACTATTTTAAATTGATCAAACAAGAGGACAAACCTCAACTAGATCATTAAAAAGATCATGAAAACAGCTGATATAGTAATACCCACGATAGAATTAGTTGGAGAAATATTGCTGAAACAATTTAAAAGCTTCTTTGGTGGATGACTTTGACAATCAGAATAGAGCCCGTTTGGCTTAGCTGATTTAGAGTAGTTGATAAGCATTAGGTGTTGAAAAATAATTTTAAGTGCTGAAGCTGATTTAAAAAATAAGCAGTTAGGTGTTTGGATAAAAGTGCTGAAATTAATACTATGCAGCTAAAGATACGAAGAGTTTTGTTTTAAAAAGAAGTATTTTAGAGATAGAATAGTAAATATTTTGGTTAAATTTAAAGTGCTTATAAGCTGAAATTTGATAAGTTGGGGGAGACCAACTTATGACTTTTGACTTATTTTTGGCTTATAAGCACTTAACTTATAAGTACTTTTAATTTTACCAAACGTGTAGATAAGCCAAAAAGTGCTTATAAGCCAGTTTGACCAGCTTATAAGCTTAGCCAAACACCCTCTCAATGTAATGAAAAATGTGGATTAGTCAAAAAATAAACTAGCCACGTGGATCAATTAATTAAATAATGATACGTGTCAGCAAAGTTACGAAAGAAGTGAAAAGTGACGTATAAAATACACTAAACATATTAGTACATTAATTGTTAGTCCCGGAATTGATCGTGCGAGAATTGCACCGGATCTGGTACAAAGAATCACTCATAAGTACGAATGAAAGGAGAATCAATTAAACCCGAATTATACGGGATTTGCCATTATTATAACATCGATTACAAATTAATTATGTAACATACCATAAATGCAATAAATAATTGTAACGGGCAAATATAGAATTAGCTAATCCGTTATGAACATGATTACTATTTAAACCTCTATTCTGCACATTGTACATCATCGAAAAAATCACTTCTCATAATCATAACATCTTATATCTAGCAATTCAAGATTCATACAAAAGAGGAGTCATATTCTTCCATAAGAATTCTCTTTTCTTTTGCATTATTTCTCTCATTTATTTATGTTTTTATTATTCATATTTGGAAAAGTAATTTAAATCGATTGTTAGTACCCTAATATACAAAATCAATTACTTTGACCTTTTTTTTTTCCAGTAATTACTTTGACCTTCAAATTAAATTTTTGGGTTAAACAAAACGCCACAACCCTATGGCTTTGACTTGGCCAACATTTTTTTTTTGGTTTCTATTATGTTTTCGGAACAATAGTTGAATCATGTCTAGTTCCGTCAAAATAAGCTTGGCCTGCCAATTTTTTTTTCTTTCCGCATTTAAAAACTGCTCCATAATTGAAAAACCAAATCCGGATTTTGAAGTCCTGCACCATCACCTCAGGGGGTGGATCCAGAATTTAATGTTTATGGGTTCCTGCAGCAACCTCGAATAAATTTTCAATAGTAACTGGGTTCAAATTCAAACATTTATAGATAGTAAATTTTTCGAACACATTTATACTGTTTGGACAAAATCTACTGATTCATGTGAACCCGTAGGTCGGGAGGTAGAACCGCGCCCAGTGGCAAAGCCAAGAAATTCAATAAGGGTGTTCAAATTCTAAACACCCTTGCATAGCTATAAGGGTGTTCAAAGTCTATTTTTAATCAATAACAAGTAATGTTTTACCTTATACGTAGTATAATTTTTCGGCGAAGGGTGTTCAGTTGACCAGCTTCTCTTGTTATATAATTTGGACAAAATCGAAATCTGAACTAAATCTGAATTGCAAAGGATTAATGAAATTAAAAAACATTGAACAGTTATTTGTGTACCCACAGAAGCATCCCCACACAGCTGGAGGAAATAGATTTTGTCAGATTGATTTCGATGTTTAGCTCATGACTCACATGTGATTTATACCCACACAGCTGTATTTCTCTGAATTACAGTTACAACAGTTATTATTAGCTGTCACATCAGCATTCTAATCTGCCATAGTATCATTTATAAATACAACAGTATAATTTATTTCTCCATCTAATTGTACTATGTCCATATTTCTTCTTATTTAAGCTTAGCAATCTCGAAACCCACAATTCCTTAAACTAAGATTAATTTCCTCCAACTTGTATAAGCTTCTGTCATCTTCCACTAATTGGGTTTTCTTTTCTTTTACTATACTAGATGAAACCTTCAACAAAACCAGTTTGTCACCATTTCTTCAAACCGTTTTCTTATTTTCATTTCAACTTTCTCAAGTATGAAGAAAATGCTTCACTCTATACACTCATTTCTTATTTTTCTACTTCACAATCACATAATTCCGAAACAAAGAATCTCATTAAGGAGTTGAATGGTGATATTACTTCATGTCCAAAATTACTCAGAAAGAAAAAATCTCATTTTACTCACTTTCTTGGTTCATCTAACGACAATTACTTAAATACGTTCGTATCACCAGAAAAGCCAAAGGTTCATAATGCGAATGCCATCAGCAATATTTCAGTTGAAGGCTCAACTGGATCATCGATTCGAAAACCAATTAATTTATTGTTGTTTATGTGTCATTCGCCTGTGAAAAATGTAATGTGGGAAGCGAGATCGAGTATTTTTGGAAGGCCATCAAATTCTGCAGTTGTTCAGTCTCTTCAAAATGATTTGATTGCTAAAACACCATCAAGGAGTAGGACTAATGTTTTATTCAAATTTTCTTCTGATTATACACTTCGGGAACGATATAGAAATCCCAGGAATGAGATTAGGATTGGAAAGTTGCTGGAAGATTTGGATGCTTTGGCCGCAACCATTTCCTATAAGGTATAGTTATGCTTCTTATATATAACTCATTCATATATGAGTCAAACAAAGTTTTCTACCTTGAGCCGAGAGGGTCTATATCTTCACAAGATATGATTATGGTTTGCGTTCATACTATCCTTCCTAGACATACTATGTAGGATTGTACTGCGTATGATGTTGTTGTTGTTGTTGTCAATCTCCAAATTCACAACGAAAATTAATCAATTTGACCCATGTACTATGAAACGATTCACGTAAATTAAAACAAAAGGAGTATTAACTTATCATATTAAATGATAAATTTAGGTAATTAGAGTATACTTACCTCATCAATGACCATAAAAGGGCAGTCCGGTACACAAAGCATTTCGCATTTACGCAGTGTTCGGGGAAGGGCCACACCCCAAGGAATGTTATGTAGACAGTGTATTCTGATACAAGGATGAGTGGCTGATTCCACGACTCGAACCCGTAACATATAGGTCACACAGAGACAACTTTACCGTTGCTCCAAGGCTCCCCTTCTACCTCATCCTTTACCATAATCCTGTTTATTTTCTTTAATGCATTAAGAAACTAAATGCCCTGTTTCTGAAGTATCGTACTCATGATATTCTGTCTCTTTTTTGCAAAACAGCATTGTTCTTCTAATGATGGTACATCTAGGTCCATAAAACTGGTGACTGCATCTATGGAGAAGATGATTCTGAAAAAAACTATTCGTATTGACACTGATCTCACTATAGAAGGGGCTGTTATATGGGTTGGATGTTCATCTTTGGAAATTCAACTTGAAGTGAAGCAATCTACACCAGGTATCTTGGTACTTTTTCACACACCAAGCACATGAAAATTTATTTACATAATTTGTTGTAGTGAGACTCGAATTCAAGACTTACACATATTTTCATAATATCATGTTGAATTGTGTGATCGCTTATCTAAAATTTAAAATTGTTAGGAAAGTTACACTTTTTATTTACATAATTATATCTTCAACACAATGTCACACCCTAGGCGAATCCTATATTGACAAAACACGAGAGAGAAACTTGGTATATATGTAAATAAGCCTTAGGTCATAGTGACGCGTTTTAAAGCCCTGCTGGCCTAGGCCCAAAGCGGACAGTATCACTAGGCTAGACTGCTACATATGGTATCAGAGCTACTCCGCGTGTAACCTTGAATGATGGTGGGTCAAACCTCAGCGTCCCTAAGGGGGATGTATGTGACACCCTAGGCAAATCTCACATCGACAAAATACGGGAGAGATACTAGATATAGCACCATAGTGACGCGTTTTAAAGCCGTGTGGGCCTAGGCTCAAAGCGGACAGTATCTCTATTGAGCTGCACTGTACAATCATCAAAATAGTCAATTAGTTATCTTCATTTCATCATTGTTATTCATGACACAGATCATTTTCTTGCAGAATCATCCAATACCACAGAGTCAGTAGCTCTTACAGCAAACTTCACATTTGTGGCCAGAGACTCTAAGACTGGAAAATCAGCTCGAATCAACGCGATTTTACCTGAAACTGAAAAAGAAAAGCTTCTTTGGGAAGAAGCAAAGGAAAGAAACAAGATGAGAAAGGAGAAAAGAGAACAGAAGCATGACACCAATATTGGAGACAATGTAAATAGACTGAATAAATTGTTGGCTGAAGCTTTGTTAGATAGAGACAGCATTCTAATAAAGGAAACTTGTCTTCAAAATTCTTTGGTTTGCCAACCTGAGCAAAGAAACATTCATGGTCAAATATTTGGAGGTTTCCTAATGAGGAAAGCTTTTGAATTGGCTTATGCAACAGCTTATTCATTTGCTGGCAGTACACCTTGCTTTGTGGAAGTTGACTATGTTGATTTCTTGAAACCTGTAAGTGCATAAATTACTACTTATGTATTTGTTAACCGACCCTCCCCAGACCCCACGATGTGGGATTATACTGGATTTATAGGATACGAATATATAAATAAAATGCTTAAGTTAAGTCTGAAATCTGCTGATGCAGGTAGATGTTGGAGATTTCCTCCAGCTCAAATCATGTGTTTTGTATACAGAACTAGAAAACATGTCGCGGCCTCTGATTTATGTGGAAGTTGTATCTCATGTTACACAGCCCGAACATCTTTCCAGTGAGGTGAGCATCGATCTTTCCCTGATATGCGGAAATTACTCGTTAATATTCCTTCCTTCCGTTTCACTTCATGTGGCAAAGTTCAGCTAAATAGTTTGTGTACATTTTTTTGACAGGTTTCAAACAATTTTTACTTCACTTTCACTGTCAGCTCGGATTCACTAAGAAATGGTTTAAAAATTAGGAATGTTGTCCCTGGTACAGAGGAGGAAGCACGGCGTGTTATCGAACATATTGATGTTAACAAGCAGAAGAGATTGAAGGAATGCGTGTAAACAACTGTTTTGCGCCTAAAAGATTTTATACACATATACTCTACAATACAAATGTACATTTATTCGTTTTGGGACTTTATTACATTCTGTACACACACAAAAATCCAAGTGAATTTCTAGCACTCTCTTATATTGTGGATTCATATTCAGATATACGTACCTAATTCACTACTAGAATTCCTGCATAAAGCGACCAAAATTTAGCGACCAAAGTTGGTTTGCCAAGAAAAGCGACCAAAGTTGGTCGCTAAACTGGTGAAAATAATAAAATAATGGTTTTAAATAAATTAGCGACCAACGTTGGTCGCAACTTGGTCGAAAATTTTGTTAAACTGTTGACCGGATTGGTCAGACTTGCTTGGTCAAAGAATTACTCAGACTAGCGACCAATGTTGGTCGCTTCATGGGACCCACTTATTAAATATTTTAATAATTATAACATTATTTTTAAAAAATAACAAAATATAAATAAATAAAATTTAAAATTAGCGACCAAAGTTGGTCGCTATATAAAGAGAAAACAGGTTGAGACCAACTTTGGTCGCTAATTTGGGACCCAGTTATAAAATTTTAATAATTATAATTTTGTTTAAAAAAAATTATAAAATATAAATAAATATAATTCAACTTTAGCGACCAATGTTGGTCGCTCAGTAGAGTATAGACCAACTTTGGTCGCTAATCTGGGACCCGGTTAATATTTTAAATATAATAAAAAAGATAAATAAATCTGATTTAAGTTTAGCGTCCAACTTGGGTCGCTAATTTAAAATTATGTATGTTTAGCGACCAAAGTTGGTCGCTATTTAGGTCAACAAAGGTCAAAATTAAAAATCACTTTTGTATTTAGTAAATAAAGAATATAAATGTTAGCCGTTAACACTTTTGTAATACAAGGGATGAATAGTACTACGAAGCGTGCGTGTGTGTCTATATATATATATATATATATATATATATATATATATATATATATATACTTACGCTATACTATGCACTAAGTATAAGTGTATTAGGTAATATTATATCGAATGTAGCTTATATATATATAATATATATACTTACGCTATACTTATATATATGTAATATATATACTTACGCTGTACTATGCACTAAGTATAAGCGTATTAGGTAATATTATATCGAATATGGCTTATAACTATGCACTAAGTATAAGTGTATTAGGTAATATTATATCGAATGTAGCTTATATATATATATATATATATATATATATATATATATATATAATATATACGTACCTGTACTATGCACTAAGTATAAGCGTATTAGGTAATATTATATCGAATATGGCTTATATATATGTAATATATATAGTTACACTGTACTATGCACTAAGTATAAGCGTATTAGGTAATATTATATCTAATGTAGCTTTTATATATATAATATATATACTTACGCTGTACTATGCACTAAGTATAAGCGTATTAGCTAATATTATATCGAATATGGCTTTTATATATGTAATATATATACTTACGCTGTACTATGCACTAAGTATAAGCGTATTAGGTAATATTATATCGAATATGGCTTATATATATGTAATATATATGCTTACGCTGTACTATACACTAAGTATAAGCGTATTAGGTAATATTATATCGAATATGGCTTATATATATGTAATATATATACTTACGCTGTANTATATATATATATATATATAATATATATATATATATACGCTATACTATGCACTAAGTATAAGTGTATTAGGTAATATTATATCGAATATACTATATCTACATATATATACTATACACTTAGTATATATATAGTATACACTATACACTTAGTATATATATATATATAAGTGTGTATGTGTATATATATATATATATATATATATATATATATATATATATATATATATATATATATATATACACATATAAAAGTGTGTGTGTGTGTATCTATCTATGTGTATATAAGTGTGTGTATCTATCTATCTATATATATACACACACTATACACTTAGTTTAAAATTAATTAAAATCCTAAATTTATTTTTAAATTAAACTTAAAATAATTTATTTTTGCTTTATATATGGCGACCAACTTTGGTCGCCATTTTGGTCAAACGGTCAAAAAATGGCGACCATGTTTGGTCGCTATGTTGGTCAAATTAGTCAATATCTATTTGCTACCAAGAATAGCGACCAAAGTTGGTCGCTATGTTTTAATCCAGAGTCAAAATCGGGTTGCCCTACCAAAATGTTATTTTCTTACCAAAAAATTTCCCAAACTCTCTCTCCACATATTCCCTTACACAAATCAATCCCCCCACCCCTTGCCACTGTCGCCGGAGCTGCTACCGCCGCTACCACTGTCGCCGCTACCACTGTCGCCGGAGCTGCTGTCTCCCGCCCCTTTCCACCACTGTTTTAATCCTCCTTTTAATCTACCAAGGTTAGTAATCTACCTTCTTAGCTTTTTAATTTTTAATTTTTGCTATATAATTTTATGTAATTTTTCAGAATTTTTGTTTATTTAGTATTAGTGTTTTTGGTTTGAACTACATTAGATTTATGAAATTAAGGTAGAAATTATGATCTTTTAGTTCTTGTATTAATTTATATTGAGTTAAATTGTGAAAAGAAACAATTCATACATTAGCAATACCTAAATAAGAGTACTTGTAAATACATTGTCCTAAATAAGAATACATTATCTCTAAATTAATTTGTTCTTGCTTTATTTATATAGATGGAACATCGTACTTGGATGTACAATAGAAATTATCCTAATCGGCGGGGATTGCGGGAGGATTTTGTAGAAGGGGTTGATGAATTTATTAGATACGCAATGTCACTTCCGCCATACATAAATGAAGGAGTAATTAGGTGCCCTTGTGTTAGATGCGACTGTATGAAGTTTGAAAAATCGGAGGAAGTTAAGGTTCATCTTTATAGTAAGGGGTTTATAGCGAATTACTTTGTGTGGACTTGTCATGGAGAGATCGATGGTAGCCATGGGATATTTCATAACATGGTTGTGGGTGAAAGTAGTAGGTCGGTGGAGAATACAAATCGTGATTCTAGAATTTATGATATGGTTGCGGATGCTTTTGGGATGCACTTTGGGTTTGAGTCCAACGAAAATGTTGAACAAACTCCTAATGATGACGCAAAACGTTTTTATGAAGCTTTAGAGGAAGCTAGTCGTCCACTACGTAACGGAAGTTCGCACTCTGAGTTGTCTGTTGCAGTTAGATTACTAAGTATGAAATCTGATTGGAATATTTCTCAAGGAGCCATGGACTCCTTCATTGACCTTATGCGTGAACTAGTTGGCCCTGATATCGAATTACCTGGTGATTTCTACAAGGCAAAGAGATTAGTTTCTAAGTTAGGACTTTCGTCATTGAGAATTGATTGTTGTGAAGATGGTTGCATGTTATATTATAAAGATGATGCAGGTTTGGACAATTGTAAATTTTGCGGAAAGCCTCGTTTCAAGAGGCTTTCCAGTGGGAATATGGTCGCTCGCTATCAAGTCGATGCATTATTTACCTCTTATACCTAGGTTAAAGAGGTTATATGCATCGATGAGTTCTGCTCCTCATATGAGATGGCACTTTGAAAATAGAAGACCACCTGGTGTTATGTGTCATCCTTCAGATGGAGAAGCTTGGAAGCACTTTGATAGGACATATCTAGATTTTGCTAGTGAACCAAGGAATGTTCGATTAGGTCTGTGTGCGGATGGCTTCACGCCTTTTTCTGTATCTGCCATACCATATTCATGTTGGCCTGTCTTTCTTACACCTTATAATCTACCACCCGAGTTGTGCATGACTAGTCCATACATATTCTTAAATTGTATTATCCCCGTTCCACGTAATCCGAAAAGTTTGATTGATGTATATTTGCAACCTTTGATTGATGAGCTAAAATAATTGTGGTACGATCGTGTTGAAACATATGACATATCAACCAAGCAGAATTTCATTTTGCGTGCTAATTTAATGTGGACAATTAATGATTTTCCTGCGTATGGAATGTTGTCTGGGTGGATGACTACTGGTAAGCTAGCTTGTCCTTACTGCATGAAAAATAGTAAAGCGTTCACTTTGAAATATGGCCGAAAGCAATCATGGTTTGATTGTCATCGTCAATTCTTGCCTCCTGATCATGAGTTTAGAAGGATGAAAAATGCATTCAAAAGGAATAAATTCGAATGTGATTTCCCACCTCTGATACTTTCAGGTGAGGAAATTTGGGAGAGGGTCCAGAACTTCAGTAAAGTTACTGAAGTTCCACCTTATAGATTCCCCGGATACGGTGTTACCCATAATTGGACGAAACAGAGTATATTTTGGGAGTTGCCGTATTGGAAGGATAATCTTCTCTGTCACAACCTTGATGTCATGCATATTGAGAAGAACTATTTTGACAATTTGTTGAACACAGTGATGGATGTTAAAGGTAAGACAAAGGATAATGCGAAGGCTAGAATGGACTTACAAGAATATTGTAGGCGGCCTGAATTATACTTGCAGACAGCAAACAATGGTAAGGTGTTCAAGCCCAAAGCAAGTTACACATTCACTTTGGAGGAAAGACGGCAGATTTGTGATTGGGTAACGAAGTTGAAGATGCCTGAGGGTTATGCGTCGAATTTTGGGAAAAAATTTGATATGGAGGTAGGGAAGTTGAGCCATTTGAAAAGTCATGATTGTCATGTTTTCATGGAGACCTTAGTGCCTATTGCATTTTCTGGTTTGCCTGAACGAATCTGGAAACCCATCACAGAGATTAGTTTGTTTTTCAAAGACTTGTGTTCTTCCACATTAAGGGAAGAAAACCTACAACGTATGGATCAAAACATTCGTGTAACTTCTACTAAGATGGAAAAGATATTTCCATGTGGGTTTTTTGATGTGATGGAACACCTTCCAATCCACCTTGTACACGAGGCATGACTTGGAGGGCCTGTTCAATGCAGATGGATGTATCCCTTTGAGAGGTAATATTTTAGGTTTGATGTAATTTTGTGTTTTAATTTAAACAAATTTTCTTCGCTAACCTGAAATTATGTAGGACAATTGGCAAATGCAAACAATTTGTTAAGCAGAGGAATAGAATTGNTGCACACTGGAGGTGCGGTCAGCCTAGGGACGATAAAACGAAGAATGGTACATAATTACTTAATTTATTTTAATTTTCTTAGTATATGTATTCTGTTTATTAACTAAAATTTATGAGTTTTTAGGAAAAAAAGTTGGGGCGTCCGATGAACCAAGATGAGCTCTTCAAGGAGACTCATATTGTGAAGAAGAAGAAAGAGACGGACCAAGAAAGGTGGGTCGAGGGCCGAGCCTCGACTGTACATGTAAGTTTTCACTTTTCATTAAGAATTTTGATTTACTTTTATATAAATTTGGAAATAGCAATTCACATATTATTTTTCTTATAGGGTCGCTTCATAGCTGAAGTGGAGCAATTCATACGCAGTCAGCCACCTAATGAGTCCGGCGTGCCAATCCAACTATCGGACGAAGATGCTGAGAGAATGTGGATGCAAGCTGCTGGCGGTCCAAAAGGGGGGAAGGTATACGGGCTTCCTAATAAGAAATTCCATCGCTATAAGTGTGGAATGCAAGGAATAGGGACTTCCTCCCAAGCCGAGCAACTTGATGGGGAGAGCCTCTCCTCTATGCGGGAGACTGTGGCAAAGCTCACATCCGAGCTAGAAGCCGCCAAGGAGAGAGAAAGGCTTAGAGATATCCAGTACTCTGGCATGCAAGCTCAATGCAAGGGCATGCAAGAGCAGATCAAAACTCTCCTAGCTTCTGGCAATTTTCCAATTCCCCGGTCTCGTGAGTCATCGCCAGAGGCTCGCCTTCCCCGTGCTCATTCCTCTCGTCCTCCCCGTGCTCATTCTTCCCATCATCGACAAATAGCCCATTCTAGATACCGTCATGGTGAAGAAAGTTCATCAGACGGTGATGATAATGATGTAGAGAACAATCTTTGAACTTATTAGTTTATGCTAGACAAATACAATTGGTTTTCGAATGGTTCTGTAATAACATTTAACTTATTAGTTTGCTAATTAGCTTAAAGTATAAAGTTCTACTGAACTTTATACTTTGTTCGTTATAATTGTTGTTGTTGTTGTTGTTGTTGCTTGTTGTTGCTGTTGCTGGCATATTTGCCTATTTAGGAATTTTGGTAAGCTGGCAGGTGGTGTAGCTGCCAAAAGACGCAGTTCCTGCCAGCAATATACCAAGAAAAGCGACCAACTTTGGTTGCTATTTGGTCGCATTTCTATTAAAAAAAACAATTTTCTGTGAAATAGCGACCAAGATTGGTCGCTATTTAACCCAGGTTTCCCAAAAAGCGACCAAGATTGGTCGCTATTTACCAGAAAATTAACAATTTCTGGAAATATGGCTACCAGGGTTGGTCGCTTATTAATAAATAAAAAAATTAATCATGTATTTAGCGACCAACTTTGGTCGCTTATTTAAAAAAAAAAATTAAAAAATTTATAGTATAGCGACCAACTTTGGTCGCAATTTTCCAGATTTTAAAATATAATATTTCGTATACGGACCAAAGTTGGTCGCTACTTTATAATTAATAATAAATAAATAAAAAACGAAATTTAAACAAATGAGACCAACTTTGGTCGCAAAATTTATAATATTAAAATAATATAGCGACCAAAGTTGGTCGCCAGTGTCTTTACCGGAATATTTGGTCCTTTGACTTGAGAGACCAAAGTTGGCCGCTAATTAGCGACCAATTTTGGTCCCTAAGGTAAAGGGACCAGCTTAATAACGACCAGGCACGTTTGGTCGCTTTTTGGCCAATAAGCGACCAACACTGATCGCTTTTTGTGGTCGTTTTTTCCAGATTTCTAGTAGTGTAATCTATTAAATATATAACCAGTGCAAGAAATTAAAATTGAAATACTCAAATACAGGAGCAGCCTAAAGGTGTCCATGATCCGGGCGGGCAAAATATCCGAAAACCAAATTTTCAAGGATGCTATTTAGAGATTAACTTATTTTGTCCTGAAATTTTAAACTAAAAATCTTGGCTTCAAACTATGCAGGACACTTTTGTCCCGAAAAATTGAACTGAAAAAATGAAATTCAAAACAACAACAACAACTCACTAAAACCCCACTAGTGGGTTCTGGGGAGGGTAGTGTGTACGCAGACCTTACCCGTACCCCGAAGGAGTAGAGAGGCTGTTTTCGAAAGACCCTTGGCTCAAGAAAACAAAAGGACAAAATGAGACAATATTAGTATCACCACGGAAATCATAGGAAAAATAGGAACATGAAATCCAGAAGAAAGATGCAAAGCAAAAGTTATAGCTAGTAAAATAGGTCCTGCACTGAAATCCGAAATAGTAAGACTCAACCTTGCCACTAGCTATCTTAGACAAAAACCCTACCAGATTAGTTTTACAAAGGTATGAAGTAAGGCAAGACTCGACTAGTTCCTAACCTACAACCCTAATACTCGACCTCCATATCTTCCTATCAAGTGTCATGTCCTCGAAAATGTGAAGCCTCGCCATATTCTGCCTGATCACCTCTCCCCAATACTTCTTAGGCTGCCCTCTACCTCTTCTCGTGCCCTCCACAACCAGCCGCTCACACCTCCTTACCGGAGCATCTAGGCTTCTCCTCTAAACATGCCCGAACCATCTGAGCCTCGCTTCCCACATCTTATCATCAATGGGAGCCACGTGCACCTTCTCCCAAATATCATCGTTCCTAATCTTATCCATCCTAGTGTGCCCGCACATCCACCTTAACATCCTCATTTCTGCTACTTTCATCTTCTGGATATGTGAGTTCTTAACAGGACAACACTCAGCCCCATATATCATGGCTGGTCTAACCACCGCTTTATAGACCTTACCTGTGAGTATCAATGGCACTCTCTTGCCACACAGGACTCTAGATAATAACTTCCACTTCATCCATCCTACCCTAATACGGTGTGTGACATCCTCGTCGATCTCCCCTCCCTCCCGGATCACCGACCCAAGGTACTTGAAGCTGCCTCTACTTGGGATGACCTGTGATTCAAGCGTCACATCTACGCCCACTTCTCCCGGCTTAGCGCTGAACTTACACTCCAGGTATTTCGTCTTCGTCCTGCTCAATTTGAAGCCCTTAGACTCAAGAGCCTGTCTCCAAACCTCCAGCCTCTCGTTAACACTTGCTCGCGACTAATCAATTAGAACTATGTCATCGGCGAATAGCATGCACCATGGCACCTCCCCTTGAATATGGTGTGTTAACTCGTCGATCACCAGGGCGAATAAGAACGGACTGAGTGCCGAACCTTGGTGTAACCCCATTACAACTAGAAAATGCTCAAAGTCGCCTCCTACTGTCCTAACCCAAGTCTTAGCCCATCATACATGTCCTTAATCGCTATAATGTAGGAGACCGACACACTTTTTGCCTCCAAGCATCTCCAGAGAACTTCTCTAGGAACCTTGTCATACGCTTTCTCTAGGTCAATAAACACCATGTGTAGTCCTCTCTCTGTACAGTTCCACCAACCTCCTAACAAGGTGTATAGCTTCGGTAGTAGAACGACTTGGCATGAACCCGAACTGGTTGTCGGATATAGACACTGTCATCCTCACCCTTGCTTCAACCATCCTCTCCCACACTTTCATGGTATGACTCAGTAATTTGATACCCCTATAATTATTACAGCTATGGATATCACCTTTGTTCTTATACAATGGAACCACCGTACTCCACTTCCACTCATCTGGCATCCTTTTTGCCTTAAAAATAACATTTAACAACCTACTCAACCACTCCAAACCTGCTCTCCCCACACACTTCCAAAATTCCACCGGAATCTCGTCTGGCAAGGTCACTCTGCCCCTAATCATCTTACGCATAGCTCCCACGACCTCCTCAACCTTGATACGCTGCAATACCCAAAGTCACGGTGGCTCTCGGAAAGCTCCAATTCGCCTAGCACAATATCCTAATCCCTTTCTTCATTCAGAAGTTTATGAAACTAAGTTTGCCATCTCCCTTAATCTGGACATCTTCCATCAATACTCTACCATTTTCGTCCTTGATGTATATCACTTTGTCCAAATCCCGAGTTTTCTTCTCTCTCAACTTGGCCAGCCGGAATAACTTCTTCTCCTCGCCTTTTTCCCCCAGCTCCTCGTACATACGACCATAAGCCGCATTCTTAGCCTCCGTGACCGCCAGCTTAGCTTCCTTTCTAGCTACTTTATACCTCTCCACGCATGCTCGCCTCTCCTCCTCACCTATGTTCCCCACTAACTTTAGGTACACCGCCTTCTTCGCTTCCACTTTACCTTGGACCACTTCATTCCACCACCAGTCTCCTTTATGCCCACCAGAGACGCCCGTCGAGACCTCTAACACCTCTCTTGCAGCCTCCCTTACACAGTCTGCTGTCGCTGACCATATAGTGCTTGCGTCACCACTGCTCCTCCAAGCTTCCATAGCCGACAACTGCCCCTCCAACTCTTGGGATTTATCCTTAGTTAAGGCTGCCCACCTGATTCTCGATCTTTCTCGAGCATACCTTTTCCTTCTCTTTAACTTAATACCAACGTCCATCACCAAGAGCCTATGATACGTCATGAGTATCTCACCCGGAATCACCATGCAATCCTTGCACAACCCTTTGTCACACCTCCTGAGGAGGAGATAGTCAATCTGAGTCTTCGTCACCGCATTTTGGAAAGTAACCAAATGCTCCTCCATCTTTGGAAAGCTAGAGTTCTCAATCACCAACCCAAAAGCCTTAGCGAAGTCCAACAGCGAGGTATCTCCTCCGTTCCTCTCCCTAAAACCGAAGCCTCCATGCACCTCTCCATACTACCCGCGATCGACCCAATATGACCATTGAAATCCCCTCCTATGAATAGCATCTAAACAGGCGGAACTGTTACACCCCATATTTTCGCACATGAAAATACGCCATAAATAAATTAATGAGAGCTCGAAAGTGAGATGATACGTCCCGCATTTTTTACGTTGATGTTTCGTCGTAAGTTAATCGACGTAAGCTCGGGAATGAGATTATTTTGGAATTATTTTGAAAACCACATTAATAGTTTCCTCGTTTTGCATACGCAATCCGGGTGCGTAGCTGGAAAGCTTAAATGTGAAATTGTGTGAAAAATGCTAAGTTTTGGTATTAAAATGAATAAATTTGACTTCGGTCAACATTTTTGGGTAAACGGACCCGGACCCGTAATTTGACGGTCCCGGAGGGTCCGTAGGAAAATATAGGACTTGGGCGTATGTCCGGAATCGAATTCCGAGGTCCCAAGCCCGAGAAATGAATTTTTGAGTAAAATTTTTTTTCTGAAATTATTAAGGAAAATTGAAATGAAAATGGATTAGAACGTGTTGGTATCGGGACCGTATTTTGGTTCCGGCGCTCGGTACAGGTCTTATATGTGATTTAAGATGTTTCTATAAAGTTTGATTGAAATCGGACGTCGTTTGATGTGTTTCGGGCTTAAAGTTCTAAAAATTTGAAACTTAATGAAGTTTGAAGAAAAAAACCCTTGATCTTGAGGTTTGATTCATTGTTTTTGATGTTAATTTGGAATTTTAATCGCACTGTTGAGTTCGTATGATGTTGTTGAGTTAGTTCATGTGTTTGGTTAGGAGCCCCGAGGGCTCGGGTGCGATTCGGATGTGTTTCGGAGTGGTTTTAGCCTTAGAAAAGTTGCAGAAAAATGCTGTCATCTGTGTCCAGTGATTTCCCCTACGTGATCGCATAAGAAGTGTCGCGATCGCATAGAGCAAACTTTAGGGGTTCACAAATACTTCTATGCGATCGAATTCTCCTCTCCGCGATCGCGTTGTACAAAGCCCAGCTTTCATTTTTTCTTCTATGCGATCGCATGTAGTGGTCCGCGATCGCAGTGCTCAGCGTTTCTACTCTATGCGATCGCAACCTTATGTTCGCGATCGCAGTGAACATCAAACATTATCCTATGCGATCGCATAGAACAATTTTGCCCAGTTATATTTTAATTTCCAGAACAGTGTTGTTGCGGGATTTTCATAAACATTCACGAACTCCCTCTTCTCCAAGGACCTTAGGCGTCCATTGAAGCTATCCTTCACCAAAGACTTCTTGGGTTAGTAATCCTTGCTTGTTCCCTTCCATTTTCTTCAACATCTAATGAGTTCCTAAGCCTAACACATGTAATTAAGGGTAGAAATTAGAGAAATGGGTAGGGTTAGGGCTTTTTGATTTTTCTTGATTTAAACCTCGTTTTGGGGTCGAATTTGGAAACAAATTATATATTCGGGCTCGTAGGTGAATGGGGGACTTGATTTTGGTCCGAACCTCGTGTTTTGACCAAGCGGGCCCGGGGTCGATTTTTGAGTTTTTGGGAAAAATGATGGAAAAGCTATAATTAGGCATTGGGTTCGCATTGTTTAGCATTTATTGATGTATTGAAGTCATTATTGTATAGATACAATTGGATTGGAGCCGAATTCGAAAGGAAAGGCGGTTGTTGAGGATTGAATTGGCCGTGGAAGTTCGAGGTAAGTGTTTGGTCTAACCTTAGCTTGAGGGATTAGGAGTCGAGTCCTATTTGCTACGTGATTATTGTTGAGTATGACGTATAGGCAAGGTGACGAGTATCTATACGTTGATGTCTAGCATGACCGTGAGTCTTATAATGTGATTTTCATGATTTTGCTGAATAATCCATGCTTTAGAAGTGATTTCTAATTGTTGTGAAAAAAGTTAAGGAAGTAATTGTGATTTTTGCACATCGTGGAGCATTGGCTCAAGTTATATTAAAAATTGTGAAAGCATATGAGATGACTGAACCCTTTGGAGCAATGGCTCAAGTGGTAAAGGGAGTTATGAAATAAAAGTGAAAGAAAGAGAAAAAAGTTATTAAATTGTTCCCTTGCCGGGATATTGTTGCTTGTTAATTATTTCCCTTACCGGTACGTTGAGATTATTGATGTTGTACCCTTGCTGGAATTTAATTATTTAATTGTGTTCCCTTGCCGGGATTTCTATTATCATTTGTTTATTCCCTTGCCTCTTGTTTGTGATTGTTGTTTGGGTGAGGAAGAGTGTCAAAGCACGAAGGGTGATGCCGTGCATTATTTGTTTATCATGAGGAAAGAGAGTAAAAGCACGAAGGGTGATGCCGTGCACATTTTTTTATATCATCGCTTGGTGAGGATGAGAGTAAAAGCACGAAGGGTGATGTCGTGCACTTATTGCCGTTTGTTATGATTTCTTATTGATATCAGTTCAAGTGCATTAATTGTCTTATTCCATTATTACTGTGATTATTTATGTTGCCATTTTCCTTTATTGTGTTACTTGTTATTATTGAGTTAAGGTATCCTTGCGCAACGTTATGCCTTGAATTTATGCCATAATTGCTACATGTTTATGTGACTTAATTGCTATCTGACATTTTACATATTAAATAATAAATTGCTTAATTGCTCCTTAAAGTCCATAATTAATTGCTACTTGTCATTATTTGTCTTCCTCAGTGAATCATAATTTTTGTGTACTTGTTGTCTTATGAATTCATATTGATTGTTGCGTTTGTTAGAGTAAGTTTCTTTTGGAAGAACTGTTGATATAATGAAATGGGAGCGGGTGGTACGCCTACCACGAGATTTAATGAAATGGGATCGGGTGGTACGCCAACCACAAGATACAATAAAATGGGAGCGGGTGGTACTCCTACCACAAGATATAATAAAATGGGAGCGGGTGGGACGCCTACCACAAGATATAATGAAATGGGAGCGGGTGGTACGCCTACCACGAGATTTAATGAAATGGGATCGGGTGGTACGCCTACCACAAGATATAATGAAATGGGAGCGGGTGGTACGCCTACCACGAGATACAATAAAATGGGAGCGGGTGGCACACCTGCCACGAGATATAATGAATTGGGAGCGGGTGGCACGCCTGCCACGAGATACAGGAAATGGGATCGGGTTGCACGCGTGCAACAAGATGTGAAAAGAATGTGAAATCTGCCTTTGTCTTCCTTATTCTTGTTAGCGGTTGGATTTTGTTTCCTTTATAGTTCTCTTGATATTCTGTTTTTACCTGTTATTCCCCGAAGCATGTTTCCCCCTCCCATCTCTACTTGTTTATTCCTGCTTTACTTTCCGCTGTATATTATGTAACTGCACAGGTTTATTTGGTGGTCTGGTCCTAGCCTCGTAACTACTTTGCTGGGGTTAGGCTAGGGACTTACCAGCACATGGGGTCGGTTGTGCTGATACTACATTCTGCACTCTTTTGTGCAGACTCTAATGTTGTAGATTTCGGACCGCAGTGAGATTGCTGGATCTTATTCATCAGGCGACGCGAGGTAGCTCTGTAGGTGTTCGCAGGCCCTGGCGTCTCTTTCCATCTACATTCCCGTTTCGTTCATGTATTTCTGGAGACAAAGTTGAGTTTACTTCTTTCAGACCTTTATGTGTAGTATTCTTAGACCGTCTGTGAAACTGTGACACCAGTTCTGGGTAGTTGAAAATCAAATGGTTGTATTAGAAATTCATGTTCAGATATGAAAATTGTTATCTTCCGCTTAATTATTCAAAGTTCCGCTGTTTTCATGTTATTGACTTATATTTGTTAAAAAGAAGCAATGTTATAATGAAGTAAGTAGCTAAGGATTGGCTTGCCTAGCTCTCGTTAGTAGGCGCCATCACGACTCCCGAGGGTGGGAAATTCGGATCCTGACAAGTTGGTATCAGTGCTCTAGGTGGGTCTCACAGTTCACAGACAAGATTAGTAGAGTCTGAGGGATCGGTACAGAGACGCCTGTATTTATCCCCCAGAGGCTACAGAGTTAGGAAAAGTTTCACATTTATTCTTTCTTGCCGTGCGGTTTGGTTTCTCAATGTTAAATTGGAACCTCTACTCTTGTCCTTTCGCGAATGGCGAGGTAACGAACCGCTTCTTCAGCCGGGCAGCAGCACAATCGGTGATAGATCAACTACGTCTTCGGAGGCTTTGTGGAGGTTGAAGAGATTATTGATTGGCTATACCAGTTAGGTTATCAGCTTCGACTTGGGGGCAGTTTGCACAGCTATTTCTGGAGAAGTTTCTCCCCATCACTCAGAGAGAGGTATTAGAGGGGGGTAGAGGTATTAGAGGTGGAGGTTGAGATGCTAGAGGTGGAGGTAAAGGTATTAGAGGTGGAGATGCAAGTACTGTTCTGGTTTGTGATAGAGATGCTTCAGTGTTGTTTGATTCGGGGTCTACGTATTCGTATGTGTCATCCTATTTTGCCCCATATTTGTTCATGCTTAGTGATGCATTGGATATTCCTGTTTATGTGTCTACACTTTGGGTGACTCTATTGTGGTTGATCGAGTCCATCGTTCTTGTGTTGTGGTGATTGGGGGTCTGGAGACTCGTGTAGATTTGTTGCTTTTAGACATGGTTAACTTCGATACTATATTGGGGATGGACTGGTTATCACCCTATCACGCTATCTTGGACTGTCATGCCAAGACGGTGACCTTAGCTTTACCGGGTATGCCTCGTTTAGAGTGGAGAGGGACTCCTGGTCATTCTACCCGCAATGTTATATCGTATGTGAAGGCTCGACGTATGGTCGAGAAGGGGTGTTTGGCTTATTTGGCATATGTTCGTGATTCTAGAGCTGAGGTTCCTTCCATAAATTTTGTGCCTATTGTTTGTGAGTTTCCTGAGGTTTTCCCTTCAGACCTGCCGGGTACACCACCCGACAGGGATATTGACTTCTGCATTGATCTGGTTCCGGGCACTCAGCCCATTTCTATCCCGCCGTATTGTATGCCCCGCCGGAGTTGAAAGAGTTAAAGGAACAGTTGCAGGATTTGCTTGAGAATGGTTTCATTAGACCCGGTCTCTCACCTTGGGGTGCACTGGTGTTATTTGTCAAGAAAAAGGATGGGTCAATGAGAATGTGTATTGATTACCGGCAATTGAACAAGGTAACGATCAAGAATAAGTATCCACTGCCGAGGATTGATGATTTGTTCGACCAGCTTCAAGGTGCCAGGGTATTTTCCAAAATTGACTTGCGATCTGGCTACCATCAGTTGAGGATTAGGGCATCCGATGTCCCTAAGACAGCTTTCCGCACTCGGTATGGGCATTATGAGTTCTTGGCTATGTCATTCGGATTGACAAATGCCCTAGCAACTTTTATGGACTTGATGAACCGAGTGTTCAGGCTTTATTTGGACTCGTTCGTGATAGTCTTCATTGATGATATATTGATATACTCCCGCAGCCAGGAGGAGCACGAGCAGCATCTCAGAGTGGTTCTTCAGACTCTGAAGAATAGTCAGTTATATGCTAAGTTCTCGAAGTGTGAGTTCTGGTTGAGTTCGGTTGCATTCCTGGGTCATGTTGTATCAGCAGAGGGTATTCAGGTTGACCCAAAGAAGATTGAGGCAGTCAAGAACTGGCCCCGACCAGCATCAGCTACAGAGATTCGGAGTTTCTTGGGGTTGGGAGGCTACTATCGTCGGTTTGTGGAGGGGTTCTCATCTATTGCAGCCCCGATGACCAAGTTGACCCAGAAGGGTGCCCAGTTCAGATGGTCGAATGAGTGTGAGGCGAGCTTTCAGAGGCTCAAGACAGCTCTGACTAGAGCACCGGTATTGGTTTTGCCCGCAGGTTCGGGGCCTTATATAGTCTATTGCGATGCTTCCCGTATTGGGCTTGGTGCAGTGTTGATGCAGGATGGCAACGTCATTGCCTATGCTTCAAGACAGTTGAAGATCCACGAGAAGAATTATCCGGTTCATGATCTAGAGTTGGCAACCATTGTTCATGCATTGAAGATTTGGAGGCATTATCTATAGGGCGTGATGTGTGAGGTGTACACTGATCACAAGAGTCTTCAGTATTTGTTCAAGCGAAAGGAGTTGAATTTGAGGCAGAGGAGGTGGTTGGAGTTGTTTAAAGATTATGATATCACCATCTTATATCATCCGGGAAAGGCCAATGTGGTGGCCGATGCATTGAGTAGGAAGTCAGCCAGTATGGGCAGTCTTGCTTATATTCCGGTCAGTCAGAGGCCGCTTGCTTTGGATGATCAGGCCTTAGCCAACCAGTTCGTGAGGCTGGACGTTTTTGAGCCTAGTCGTGTGTTAGCTTGCACGGTTGCCCGTTCTTCATTATTGGAGCGTATCTGTGATCGGCAGTATGAGGATCCCCATTTGTGTGTCCTTAGAGACACGGTGCAGCGCAGAGGTGCCAGGCATGTTACGTTAGATGCTGATGGAGTCTTGAGATTGCAAGGGCGAGTTTGTTTGCCTAATGTGGATAGGCTTCGAGAGTTGATTTTAGAGGAGGCCCATAGTTCCCGATACTCTATTCATCCGGGCGCCGCGAAGATGTATCAGGATTTGCGGCAGCATTTCTGGTGGCGTAGAATGAAGAAGGATATCGTAGCATATGTGGCTCGTTGTTTGAATTGTCAGCAGGTTAAGTACGAGCATCAGAGGCCTGGTGGTTTGTTTCAGAGGATCGAGCTTCCCGAGTGGAAGTGGGAGCGGATCTCTATGGATTTTGTTACTGGACTTCCGCTGGCTCGGAAGAAGTTCGATGCGATATGGGTCATTGTTGATAGGCTGACCAAGTCAGCGCATTTCATTCCTGTGGCAGTCTCCTATTCTTCTGAGAGGTTTGCTGAGATCTATATTCGGGAGATTGTTCGCCTTCATGGTGTGCCCGTGTCTATCATTTCGGATCGGGGTACGCAGTTTACCTCGCGCTTCTGGAGAGCAGTTCAGCGAGAGTTGGGCACACGGGTTGAGTTGAGCACAACATTTCATCCCCAGACAGACGGGTGGTCCGAGCGAACCATTCAGATTTTGGAGGATATGCTCCGAGCTTGTGCCATTGACTTTGGAGGCTCGTGGGATCAGTTTTTGCCTTTAGCAGAGTTTGCCTACAACAACAGCTACCAGTCGAGTATTCAGATGGCTCCTTATGAGGTCTTATATGGTAGGCGGTGTCGGTTGCCGGTTAGATGGTTTAAGCCGGGAGAGGCTCGGTTGTTGGGTACGGATCTGGTTCAGGAGGCCTTGGACAAGGTTAGGATTATTCAGGATAGGCTTCGTACAGCACAATCCAGGCAAAAGAGTTATGCCGACCGCAAGGTTCGAGAGCTGGCTTTCATGGTCGGTGAGCGGGTATTGCTTTGAGTGTCGCCTATGAAGGGCGTGATGAGACTTGGGAAGAAGGGCAAGCTTAGCCCTAGATTCATCGGTCCATTTGAGATACTTGATCGAGTGGGAGAGGTGGCTTATAGACTTGCTTTGCCGCCGAGCTTATCAGCCGTGCATCTGGTGTTCCATGTGTCCATGCTTCAGAGGTATCACGGCGATCTGGCCCACGTGTTAGATTTCAGCACTGTCCAGTTGGACAAGGACTTGTCTTATGAGGAGGAGCCGGTAGCTATTCTAGACCGGCAGGTTCGTCAGTTGAGATCCAAAAGTTTCCCTTCTGTTCGTGTTCAGTGGAGAGGTCAGCCTCCTGAGGCTTCGACCTGGGAGTCCAAGTCCGATATGCGGAGCCGTTATCCTCATCTATTCCCCGACTCAGGTACTTCCTTCTTCTGTCCGTTCGAGGACTAACGGTTGTTTTAGAGGTGGAGAATGTGACGACCCAAAGGGGTCATCACCTATTTTTACTTAATTCTGTGCTTCCGAGGCCTTGAAGACCTCATTTATAGTCGCCTCATTTTGCGCGCGTAGTCCGAGTGCGTAGCCGGAAAGCTTAAATGTGAAATTGTGTGAAAAATGCTAAGTTTTGGTATTAAAATGAATAAATTTGACTTTGGTCAACATTTTTGGGTAAACGGACCCGGACCCGTAATTTGACGGTCCCGGAGGGTCCGTAGGAAAATATGGGACTTGGGCGTATGTCCGGAATCGAATTCCGAGGTCCCAAGCCCGAGAAATAAATTTTTGAGTAAAATTATTTTTCTGAAATTATTAAGGAAAATTGAAATGAAAATTGATTAGAACGTGTTGGTATCGGGCCCGTATTTTGGTTTCGGCGCCCGGTACAGGTCTTATATGTGATTTAAGATGTTTCTATAAAGTTTGATTGAAATCGGACGTCGTTTGATGTGTTTCGGGCTTAAAGTTCTAAAAATTTGAAACTTAATGAAGTTTGAAGAAAAAAACCCTTGATCTTGAGGTTTGATTCATTGTTTTTGATGGTATTTGGCGATTTGATCGCACGGTTGAGTTCGTATACTGTTGTTGAGTTAGTTCATGTGTTTGGTTAGGAGCCCCGAGGGCTTGGGTGCGATTTGGATGTGTTTCAGAGTGGTTTTAGCCTTAGAAAAGTTGCAGAAAAATGCTGTCATCTGTGTCTAGTGATTTCCCCTACGCGATCGCATCAGAAGTGTCGCGATCGCATAGAGAGAACTTTAGGGGTTCACAAATCCTTCTATGCGATCGCATTCTCCTCTCCGCGATCGCGTTGTACAAAGCCCAGCTTTCATTTTTTCTTCTATGCGATCGCATGTAGTGGTCCGCGATCGCAGTGCTCAGCGTTTCTACTCTATGCGATCGCAACCTTATGTCCGCGATCGCAGTGAACATCAAACATTACCCTATGCAATCGCATCCCCTTGCCCGCGATCGCATAAAACAATTTTGCCCAGTTATATTTTAATTTCCAGAACAGTGTTGTTGCGGGATTTTCATAAACATTCACGAACTCCCTCTTCTCCAAGGACCTTAGGCGTCCATTGAAGCTATACTTCACCAAAGACTTCTTGGGTTAGTAATCCTTGCTTGTTCCCTTCCATTTTCTTCAACATCTAATGAGTTCCTAAGCCTAAAACATGTAATTAAGGGTAGAAATTAGAGAAATGGGTAAGGTTAGGGCTTTTTGATTTTTCTTGATTTAGACCTCGTTTTGGGATCGAATTTAGAAACAAATTATATATTCGGGCTCGTGGGTGAATGGGGGACTTGATTTTGCTCCGAACCTCGTGTTTTGACCAAGCGGTCCCGGGGTCGATTTTTGAGTTTTTGGGAAAAATGATGGAAAAGCTATAATTAGGCATTGGGTTCGCATTGTTTAGCATTTATTGATATATTGAAGTCATTATTGTATAGATACAATTGGATTGGAGCCGAATTCGAAAGGAAAGGCGGTTGTTGAGGATTGAATTGGCCGTGGAAGTTCGAGGTAAGTGTTTGATCTAACCTTAGCTTGAGGGATTAGGAGTCGAGTCCTATTTGCTACGTGATTATTGTTGAGTACGACGTATAGGCATGGTGATGAGTATCTATACGTTGGTGTCTAGCATGACCGTGAGTCTTATAATGTGATTTTCATGATTTCGCTGAATAATCCATGCTTTAGATGTGATTCCTAATTGTTGTGAAAAAAAGTTAAGGAAGTAATTGTGATTTTTGTACATCGTGGAGCATTGGCTCAAGTTATATTATAAATTGTGAAAGCATATGAGATGACCGAACCCTTTGGAGCATTGGCTCAAGTGGTAAAGGGAGTTATGAAATAAAAGTGAAAGAAAGAGAAATGAGTTATTAAATTGTTCCCTTGCCGGGATATTGTTGCTTGTTAATTATTTTCCTTACCGAGACGTTGAGATTATTGATGTTGTACCCTTGCCGGGATTTAATTGTTGAATTGTGTTCCCTTGCCGGGATTTCTATTATCATTTGTTTATTCCCTTGCCCCTAGTTTGTGATTGTTGTTTGGGTGAGGAAGATTGTCAAAGCACGAAGGGTGATGCCGTGCATTGTTTGTTTACGTGAGGAAAGTGAGTAAACGCACGAAGGTTGATGCCGTGCACATTTTATCATATCATTGCTTGGTGAGGATGAGAGTAAAAGCACGAAGGGTGATGCCGTGCACTTATTGCCGTTTGTTATGATTTCTTGTTGATATCACTTCAAGTGCATTAATTGTCTTATTCCATTATTACTGTGATTATTTATGTTGCCATTTTCCTTTATTGTGTTACTTGTTATTATTGAGTTAAGGTATCCTTGCGCAACATTATGCCTTGAATTTATGCCATTCTTGCTACATGTTTATGTGACTTAATTGCTATCTGACATTTTACATATTAAATATTAAATTGCTTAATTGCTCCTTAAAGTCCATAATTAATTGCTACTTGTCATTATTTGTCTTCCTCAGTGAATCATAATTTTTGTGTACTTGTTGTCTTATGAATTCATATTGATTGTTGCGTTTGTTAGAGTAAATTTCTTTTGGAAGAACTGTTGATATAATGAAATGGGAGCGCGTGGTACGCCTACCACGAGATTTAATGAAATGGGATCGGGTGGTACGCCTACCACGAGATTTGATAAAATGGGAGCGGGTGGTACACCTACCAAGAGAGTTAATGAAATGAGATCGGGTGGTACGCCTACCACGAGAGTTAATGAAATGGGATCGGGTGGTACGCCTACCACGAGATTTAATGAAATGGGAGCGGGTGGCACGCCTGCCACGAGATACAGGAAATGGGATCGGGTTGCACGCCTGCAACAAGATGTGAAAAGAAAGTGAAATCTGCCTTTGTCTTCCTTATTCTTGTTAGTGGTTGGATTTTGTTTCCTTTATAGTTCTCTTAATATTCTGTTTTTACTTGTTATTCCCCGAAGCATGTTTCCCCCTCCCATCTCTACTTGTTTATTCCTGCTTTACTTTCCGTTGTATATTATGTAACTGCACAGGTTTATTTGGTGGTCTGGTCCTAGCCTCGTCACTACTTCGCCGGGGTTAGGCTAGGCACTTACCAGCACATGGTGTCGGTTGTGCTGATACTACACTCTGCACTCTTTTGTGCAGATTCCAGTGTTGTAGATCTTGGACCGCAGTGAGATTGCTGGATCTTATTCATCAGGCGACCCGAGGTAGCTCTGCAGGTGTTCGCAGGCCCTGGCGTCTCTTTCCATCTACATTCCTGTTTCTTTCATGTATTTTCGGAGACAGAATTGAGTTTACTTCTTTCAGACCTTTATGTGTAGTATTCTTAGACCGTCTGTGAAACTGTGACACCAGTTCTAGGTAGTTGAAAATCAAATGGTTGTATTAGAAATTCATGTTCAGATATGAAATTTTTTATCTTCCGCTTAATTATTCAAAGTTTCGCTGTTTTCATGTTATTGACTTATATTTGTTAAAAAGAAGCAATGTGATAATGAAGTAAGTAGCTAAGGATTGGCTTGCCTAGCTCTCGTTAGTAGGCGCCATCACGACTCCCAAGGATGGGAAATTCGGGTCGTGACAATAAGTATCATGCTATTTCAAACAAGTGATAAGTAAATTCGTGAAGGTAAAAGGGTAAGTGAATCGAAGAAAATGAGTTTCATCAAAGTTTGACAATTTGGGATAAAATACTTTCCGAGCTATAATACCCGATATTTACGGACTAGTACTATACAAGGTATCACATGACCATGATAGTGAGGTGTATAAGGTGTGTTAAAAATGAGTAATATTTTAAATAATTTGAGATAATTCTTAATTATGTAAATAATTGGATAATTATAGATTTTTAAGTGGGAGATTAACTTGTAAAGTAAATTTGTGGACAATTATCTAAGAAGGATTTGGATAAATATTAGGGGGACAACCTTCCACGCGGGATGTCCTAATCTTGGCAGCAAATTGCCAACAATATCTTGCCTAAGGGGGAGGTGTCATTACTTATGTCCATATCTCAATTTTTGGTGGAAAATGCTATTAAAAAGTCCTTTCTTAGTTCACAAAGTAAGAGAGCCTTAGACTTTGTGAGATTAGAAATAGCATACGGATGAACTTCAACAAAAGGCATACAAAATATTATGATCAAATTCAAAGGAAAGATTCAGCAACTTATTCAAAATATTAGCAACGTAATTTTGCTACAAAAATCATACAAGACTACGTAATGTTATAGCAACGGGATTTTGCGATTCTAAGGGAGTACGGTGCAATCTTTCTCAAGAATATCATACTAATTTTTCCTTAATTCGATCCGCTGTTACGTGTTGTCGCAATTGATGCGTGTTAAAGGGATTGTCAAGAGAATCGGCTCAGGTATGTTAAGGCTATCCCTTCTTTCTTTTGGCATGATCCATACGATACAAATGAAACGAGCAAATTCACAACTTCCATAAATGATTCTATTCATAGAAGTATTAGAGGTGCCTATATTCTTGAATTTCCATGTGTCCTATTATTTTATCATCTGTTCATGGGTATTAGAAAAATACGCACGTTGAAAAAGGTTTATTTCATGATATTAATCAATGACATAATGGTTTTATGCCATTCCAAGAGATTTTATTGACGTACTTCTCATGCATTGCATTCATGTACATTGACCCATGACTAGATGGCGCTATATACGCGTATATATATATATATATATATATATATATATATATATATATATATATATATATATGGAAAAAGGTTACGGTGTTATATACGTACCTCCACCTGATCAGCTGGTATACGTTGATGATTTGTCCACAGTGGCCGAAATGATATGATCGGATGCCTTCAGAAGCTTGATGATGTTATGAACGCATATACCTATGCATGGCATGATATTGATACGCATATGCATGACATTATAAAAATGAGATGTTTCACAAAGCTATGCAAATGTACATGTCGATTCTTTTACTCCATGTTTCTCTTATGTCTATTATTTACTGATTTTCATTCCTTACATACTCGGTACATTATTTGTACTGACGTCCCTTTTGCCCGGGGACGCTGCGTTTCATGCCCGCAGGTCCCGATAGACAGGTCAAGAGCCCTCCAAGTAGGCTATCAGCTCAGCGGAAGATGTTGTTGCGCTCCATTTGCTTCGGAGTTGCTTGTTTGGTTAGTATAATTTAGACGTGTATTGTTTGGTATGGCGGAACTTTGTCTCGACCCCTATGAAAGTTATGTATTCTTAGAGGCTTGTAGACAGATGTGATGTACGTAAAAGATAGTATGGCCTTATCGGCCTATGTTCAGTATACGAGTGGTTATTTTGGTCTTATAGGCCCGTATGTCTTATGTATAAGTTGGTATCATAAGTTGTATCCTACTTATCTCACGGGAGCCTTCCGGCTCAGTTATCTATGATAGTATGACATGAAAATAGACGTTATGTTGGTACTTAGTTGAGTGAGGTACCGGGTGCCCATCGTGGCCCATTAGTTTGGGTCGTGACAGGAACCTGGCGCACTATCTCATCTAACCCCTCCCAAAAGCGACGTTTAACCTGCTCATCTAGGCCCGCATGCGGCGCATATACGCTAACGACATTTAGGGTGCACTCACCAACCACCAACTTAATACTCATCAATCTATCATTCACTCGTCTAACCTCAACCATAGACTCTCTAAGATCCCCATCCACCAAGATACCCACACCATTCTTACCTTTCTGGACTCCTGAGTACCAAAGTTTATACCCGTCCGCGTCCTTCTCCCTCTACCCTACTCACCTTGTCTCCTGGACACACGCTATATTGACCCTCCTCTTCTGGAGGATCTTCGCCAACTCTATATTCTTACCCGTCAATGTACCTACGTTCCATGACCCAATTCTCAACCTATAGAAACCTTTGTTCCATTTACCTCCCTTGCCCCCCGGCCTACCCCCTAACCCCGGCCCTACCACCCGCCCCGCCCCCTTCTCCCCCCGAGGACATGACCTCACTCGACTATCCCAGACCACAACCACTATACCTACGGCAGACTAATGAGAATCAGTAACACACACAAGGCAACAGACCAAACTAGAAGAAGGCAAGTTGCAACTACAGGCACACTAATACGGTGAATAAACTAATACGTGGCAGCAATTTAACTAACACAACAAAGGGAAACAGGAAAACGGGAGGTACCAACTCCCGCGAGTAGAACCTGGGAATTGTCTTTGTATACACTAGCACGTTCGCATCCAACTCCCGCTGCCCCTTGCTGCCACTCGCCCGGGTTGTTCTTTAATGTTTGCACACGCACGTCCCGTTCGCCGCTGATAGCCATAGTCCCTAACCTGAAATACAAAAAAAACACCATGAGGCCAAACAAAGGATGGAGGGGTTGTCACCGCTACCACTAGTGAGGCCCCACCCGTAGCAATGGAGCGCAAAAAGGATGAAATAAAACCTTAATTTAATTTTAAAAAATAGTCAATAATGAATATGTCACGACCCAATCCGATGGGCCGCGACGGGCACCCGGTACCTTCATCAACAGAGTACCAACGTAACGTATCTTTCTTATTACATCATTATATACACGTGACATACAGGCCTAGTAGGACAACATAATCATTTATAAACTCAAACATAGGCCGACAAGGCCGTACAATTTTTCACGTATACGACATATGTCTACAAGCCTCTAAGAATACATAAATGTCATAAAGGTCAGGATAGAGTCCCGCCATACCAAACAATACACGTCTAAATCATACTAACCAAACAAGCAACTCCGAAGCAAATGGAGCGCACCAACACCTTCGCTGAGCTGATAGCCTAATAGGAGGACTGTCAACCTATCAATCGGGACCGGCGGGCATGAAACGCAGCGTCCCCAGGCAAAAGGGACGTCAGTACAAATAAAGTACCGAGTATGTAAGGTAGGAAAGCATAGACAAGAACAGTAATGTAAAGAGAGATAGAGGAGCTACAACCTGTAACATCTGAGTGCCACTGGGGACTACCGACATGAAATTCATAATACATATATATACATAAACTTTTAAAAACATTCGCCTCTGTGGGCATCATCATCATCATATCGTACCCGGCCTCAAAGAGGACTCGGTAAAAACGTACCCGGCCATCATAAGGCTCGGTAGAATCATACCCGGCCACGTGGAGCTCGGTAAACCCAACTGATCAGTGGTTGCACAATAGGTGCCATACCCGACCGTCTATAGCGCGGCTCGGTAGAGTAAAATAGATACATATATATATAATGCATGCTCGACTCATGGGATCACGTTCTAAACCTTTCGGAGTGACGTAAGAACATTATGGACATACATACCCTCAATATGAACTTCACTAGGACTTACGGATCATACATACTTTCTTAGAATAACTTTGTACGGAAAGAACAACATGGACAACCTTAGTTGCTAGGAGTAGATTCATTATGAAATAGCGTATTCATTTCACATTAGATCATGCCAAAAGAAAGAAGGAAATGCCTTAACATACCTGTTCCTGGAATTATTTGAACGAATATGCTTCTGCGATATATGGACGAAATTTACACCTGGGCGAACTTTAAATCTTGGACGATTTTATTCTGATTCTAACGTTTTTGAACGAAACGTTGGCTAGGAGTCGAATTGTTGAATGCTTGAAATCTTTGAACGAAAATCATTCTGCCTTCTCTCGTTCTTGGTTTAAAAACCAAAGACACAAATGTTTGGAAAGAATTGATCTGATTGGAATGAAGCTTGGACGTTTGGATGAAGTTTGAATTGTTGAACGAAAAATCGTTCTGCTTTTCTCACGTCTTGGTGTAGTTAGCTCCAAACGTTATTTATTCTTATTGTTGAAAAGAGATAAGACTTTAAATGCAAAGTTTGGAATTTGCCATTGTTGTATTCTGTTCCTAATGGCCAACGTTTGGAATTGAATTTTCCAAGAGCAAGAACAATGTTCTGTTCTTTTAAATTGCAAAGTCTAATAATGGCCACTAGTCTTATTTGCTAAGATTCAACTCTTAGTCATTTCCTAATTAGCCATCCGGCCAAAAGTGACTACTTAGTCACTCTCAATTTCGTGGCTTCTTGCCACGTGGGGTGGGAGTTTTATTTTATTAATTAATTTTTTTTTTATAAACTTATTAGTTAACCGGGTAATGTCCTATTACCCGGTAATTATCAATTACCCGCATAATTTTAAAAATTATCACAAATTACTTAAAATTATATTTATTTTCAAAATACTTCATACATACTTTATATATTATACTACCGTGCTCATATGGTACCTTGCATGGTACTAGTTCATAATTATCGAGTATTATCGCTCGATCCGTATTTTATTCCAAATTGGCCACTTCCAATGGAACTCGTTTTTGTTAATCCGTGTATCCCTTTATCTTGTATAACACTTATTTATCGCTTGTTATAAATAGCGTAAGTACGTTAACGTCAAGATGATCTCATACGTTAACGTCAAGATGATCTCATCCCGAGTCTACGTTGGTTAACTGAAAACGAAATTTTTAACGTACGAAAATGCGAGATGTAACATCCTTCCCCCCTTATAAACATTCGTCCTCGAATGTTCAACTCCCCGTGATCTATATAACGTTGGCAAGGTCGTCCCTGTAACAACACCACTACCAACTCTCCCCGTAGAAGCTTAACAATCCAACGACACCCAGGACCATGATTATGAATAACGACAATGGCCTCACATGACCAGCGATAATAACCAACACAAGAATTTATACTCGTACCTTATGATTATGACGTCTCAGTCGGACCCTTTTCTGGAGGAGGAAATAAGTAGGGATCTCTAGACTTCATGTTTTCCTCGGCCTCCCAAGTCATTTCTTCCACATTGTTATTTCTCCAAAGTACTTTCACGGAGGCTACCTCCTTATTCCGCAGCTTACTCTTGTTGCTTATTCCATATGTATAAATTTAAGTCCTTTAATGCTTCCTCATCACTGCTTATCTTTAGAATGACGGCCTAATCTCATCTCATACTTTGCGACCTTTGTCATCTATTGTTGATTTACCTCAATATAGATCTTCAATATACCACTGATAACTTGAAACTTCTTACGTAATACTTTGCCCCTAGGGCTTACGTTACCTTAATGAATATTCGAAGTGATTCCCATAATCATATTTCACAATGTCTCAATGTGATTCACCTTGTGGGGGTATTCTAATTTCGTGCCGCCAGCAAAATCTTTTCTCCTTCTCTTCTCTTTTTCGAATCATTATTCAAACGAAAGTCCAACGTCATCCGATATCTGTCACAATCATACCCTCATTTTATTACCAGGTCAGCATTACATTCCTTCTAAATGCTATTAATCTTAGACTCCTTTGAGTTCATTCAGGCTATACTGAACTTTCAATAACTTAAAGAAACCATTACCTCTCTTGTTCCCATGGACTAAATCCCGAGGACTTATCCATGCTCGTCACCTTTTCACTTGCCTTTCCTCATCCTACTCATGTTTCCTTAAAACTTTGTCGCTCTACCATACTTTAGCTTGCGACTTATACATATCCATTTATACTACTCGCAACTTTCCTTCAACTTGCTTGCACCATAGATTTCCTTATGTTATTCTAGAATGTTAAGCGAGACATCACATCGTCTCCAACTTTTCTCTACTCTCTTAACTAGATCTCTCAGTATTTAGAAACCATAGGCTGGAAGATATGTCGCCGATGATGCCGCTATCGCTCCTGGTTATTGGATCCCCGTGCTTATATCCATCTATCTGAAGTATGGACTATTCACGATCTTCTGCCTTTGAGTATCTCGTACGTTGTTCACCTTTACCTCACTTACCTTAAAATCTCGCATCGTATCTTCTATCTCTTTCCAAACCTCCCTTCCACCTAGGTGTAATTCACGTCTATAACTTGAAGCTCTATTATAATACTCGTACCTCTGCTATATACACAATCCGATAGGAGCTTTGTACTGACTTCTTATCAGGCTGGTACTTCTTCTAACTGTCTTTCTTGTAGAGCCATTATAGATTATTGTTGTTGTGTTATTTCTCTTGAACATCTGATATTAAGAGTGATTCTGTCATGTTATCAGGCACAACTTCTATAATTTTTCGAAGTCCAATAATCAGACTCCTGATTTACTTCGTTGATGTAACTCTTTTAGTTTCCTCTTCCTTCTGATCAGTCTTTATGTAGGCTTAAGCTATCTTCCGATCTGTGGCTCATGGTATTAGTTATTACCTTAGCCTTTCATGGACGCTATGGAATATCCATGACACAATCTTCTAACAATTCATTCCTTTGTCTATGACCTGCGCTCAATTCTTTCTTTTAACTTATACCGAAATCTCTTATGGCTGTATGATTGTTAACATATATGCTGCATGTATAAAAATCCAAACTCTTAAGTGTGTTCATAACGTCACCAACTCGGGATCATTAATCAAATAATTCCTTTCGTTCCTTCTCAGCTTTCTTTTAACGTAAGCTATTACCTTTCCTGATCTTTCTTCCCCCTTGTTGCGTGCATAGTTAGCTTATCTTAGCTTCCACACATGCCGGAATTTCCGTACAACTCATATGGTCTTCGAATATTTCTTTCGATTTTTACTTCCCGTTCCCTAGCCACTGTAGGTGATACTTTCTTAGGGAGTGCATACAATGTTGTTTTGAGACTATTGTCATACGACCATTTCCTCTTTAGGTCATTGTGCCGAGGTTGAAGCCTTCTTCCTTATTTCCTCAGCTAGTTTTTCGTCGTAGTGCTTAGGAAAGACCCTCTGACTCTGGTAATGTTGTGAGCCTATTACATCGTATACTCGACAGACCTTCTGATGTCCTTCCTTGACTATACTTATCCGTAGTTACTTATCTCCACGCCCTTGTTCTTGTAGGGTTGCTTCTGAACTGATATTTTGACTGCCGTTACAGTGGAACTTTCTTTTATCCCCGTAACACTTATGTGGTACCTTTAACTACCCCGACTCTTGTTTGAATATATCTCAAGTATTATAATGATATTCTTTGAGGCTGAATTCTCCATGTTGGGTTCTACTATGTTTATCCTACATGATCTGATGACTCGTCTGTAACCCCATGTTTAGCCATAACTGGGATCTTCCTGACCAATTACTAACTACTCGTTGGCCCATTCTCATGTCGATATTCCTTGTAACCTTTCTTGGGTTATTTCCTTTGTCTTAACTTACGTCTCGCACTGGATCCTTATTTATTAATAACAGCTCAGGCAGGAACCTTTACTTCCTCTCCTTGACATCGTGCTTGCACAATTTTCTGGTATCATAGCATGTCTGTAGGATTTGAATAAGTGCAATCTCATCCCTTTTTCGTTTTATTGCATTCTTCCTTTACTATTCCATAATTACTAGAACCACTTAATTTTGACGTAATGTCACGTCATTCTACATTCCCCCTTTTGGGGAGTACTAAGAGTTGGAGCTACGACAATCTGCTTATAGATGTTTTTTTTTTCCTCTTCATCTTTGGCATCCTTTCACATTATCAATGACCCTTACTCGCCTAGCAATAATCCTTCTGGACCAAGGATAACAAAATCCTTACTCACAATGGTGTAACTGGCACATACATTCCCTTAAGCTTAACTTTGCCCCCCTTGCTTGCTTTAGGGAAACATCTTCCTGAATGACCATTCTCTGAATTTCCCATGAATCTTCTTTTGTTGTCCATTCTATTATCGCCGGAACGCGATCTGAAATTCTCATGATGCTGACTTGTATCAAATCACTCAGTTCCTTGCTCATGTTTAGTTTATCTTATTCACCAGTCCATACTGCTTCTATTACTCTAGGGTCTAACTTTTCCTCTTGGTAATCACGCTAGAGTTGCGAACTTATTTCTCGAAATGAGGACATGATTGTATGGCCTATACTCTTTTGTTGTCTTAAGGCCCATCACCTTTCGTCTCTTTCTTCATTTGGCTATAGGTTCTGTAACACTCTACCATTTTCATCCATGTATCATACCTTATTCATAATGCTTCCTTATCTCTCTTCTCATTACTCTGCTAATATTTCTGCATATCCCTTTTCTTGTGAAAACTTCAATACGACATTCTTTTGATTTTAGCTTTCCTTTGCTCCATCCAGTGGCTCTTCAAGTCGCTTAACGTTCTCGCTTTACTAGGGACACGAGCCACACAAGGTAATATTTATCTCTTCAAGGCTTATAGTGCATGTCTTTGTAGTACTCATATCTGGATGCACTATTTCAGAGTGCACCATCTGGGTTTCTTATAACGAGATCTATTAGCCTATTTGCAATATCCTTCGGAAATGTCAACTGGCACAAACAATTCATCCATCATATCTTCTTATACTACTTCTGTTAATCCCTATAGGGCATATCTGGAAGGGGTGCGACCAATTGTATATACCTCTGTTACTATTGAATATAACTCAAAAAGCTTATGTTCCTTTGCCTCAATTATAAACGCTGTTGACCTTCATTAATTGGGCGCCTCGTACCCTTCTTCATCTTGCTTCTTTTGCTTGTTGAAACTTGTATTTACCTTCTTAATCTCTCATTTTCTTTCACTATAAAGATGGATAGACATTCTTGCCTTAAGGCTTCTTATCAGGAAGCTTACACCTTTCAATATACCCATGATCTGCTAAAGACCTCACATTTACTTATCGTAGGCATCGTACAAAAATCCAATTCCTATAACTCAGCTCTTCTACAACTATCTCTCTTTCCAACCTTCTTTCCGGATGTAGGTATCGTCTTATTATGAATAAAAAAGGAATTTCAGAATTTGAATTATTATAAGTGAGCTCTACCACATGATCTAGAGTAAGAAGAAAGAGTGATAATCCTAAATGCCCTGTAGCCTCCTGCTTATAAGTGTGGTGCACAACACACCCATAAACAAGACTCTACTAGACAGGGCTTGTAGACTCCCTAGGACAGAACTGCTCTGATACCACTTTTGTCACGACCCAATCCGATGGGCCGCGACGGGCACCCGGTACCTTACTCAACAGAGTACCAACGTAACGTATCTTTCTTATTACATCATTATATACACGTGACATACAGGCCTAGTAGGCCAACATAATCATTTATAAACTCAAACATAGGCCGACAAGGCCGTACAATTTTTCACGTATACGACATATGTCTACAAGCCTCTAAGAATACATAAATGTCATAAAGGTCAGGATAGAGTCCCGCCATACCAAACAATACACGTCTAAATTATACTAACCAAACAAGCAACTCCGAAGCAAATGGAGCGCACCAACACCTTCGCTGAGCTGATAGCCTAATAGGAGGACTGTCAACCTATCAATCGGGGCCTGCGGGCATGAAACGCAGCGTCCCCAGGCAAAAGGGACGTCAGTACAAATAAAGTACCGAGTATGTAAGGTAGGAAAGCATAGACAAGAACAGTAATGTAAAGAGAGATAGAGGAGCTACAACCTGTAACATCTGAGTGCCACTGGGGACTACCGACATGAAATGCATAATACATATATATACATAAACTTTTAAAAATATTCGCCTCTGTGGGCATCATCATCATCATATCGTACCCGGCCTCAAAGAGGACTCGGTAAAAACGTACCCGGCCATCATAAGGCTCGGTAGAATCATACCCGGCCACGTGGAGCTCGGTAAACCCAACTGATCAGTGGTTGCACAATAGGTGCCATACCCGGCCGTCTATAGCGCGGCTCGGTAGAGTAAAATAGATACATATATATATAATGCATGCTCGACTCATGGGATCACGTTCTAAACCTTTCGGAGTGACGTAAGAACATTATGGACATACATACCCTCAATATGAACTTCACTAGGACTTACGGATCATACATACTTTCTTAGAATAACTTTGTACGGAAAGAACAACATGGACAACCTTAGTTGCTAGGAGTAGATTCATTATGAAATAGCGTATTCATTTCACATTAGATCATGCGAAAAGAAAGAAGGAAATACCTTAACATACCTGTTCCTGGAATTATTTGAACGAATATGCTTCTACGATATATGGACGAAATTTACACCTGGGCGAACTTTAAATCTTGGACGATTTTATTCTGATTCTAACGTTTTTGAACGAAACGTTGGCTAGGAGTCGAATTGTTGAATGCTTGAAATCTTTGAACGAAAATCATTTTGCCTTCTCTCGTTCTTGGTTTAAAAACCAAAGACACAAATGTTTGGAAAGAATTGATCTGATTGGAATGAAGCTTGGACGTTTGGATGAAGTTTGAATTGTTGAACGAAAAATCGTTCTGCTTTTCTCACGTCTTGGTGTAGTTAGCTCCAAACGTTATTTATTCTTATTGTTGAAAAGAGATAAGACTTTAAATGCAAAGTTTGGAATTTGCCATTGTTGTATTCTGTTCCTAATGGCCAACGTTTGGAATTGAATTTTCCAAGAGCAAGAACAATGTTCTGTTCTTTTAAATTGCAAAGTCTAATAATGGCCACTAGTCTTATTTGCTAAGATTCAACTCTTAGTCATTTCCTAATTAGCCATCCGGCCAAAAGTGACTACTTAGTCACTCTCAATTTCGTGGCTTCTTGCCAGTGGGGTGGGAGTTTTATTTTATTAATTAATTTTTTTTTATAAACTTATTAGTTAACCGGGTAATGTCCTATTACCCGGTAATTATCAATTACCCGCATAATTTTAAAAATTATCACAAATTACTTAAAATTATATTTATTTTCAAAATACTTCATACATACTTTATATATTATACTACCGTGCTCATATGGTACCTTGCATGGTACTAGTTCATAATTATCGAGTATTATCGCTCGATTCGTATTTTATTCCAAATTGGCCACTTCCAATGGAACTCGTTTTTGTTAATCTGTGTACCCCTTTATCTTGTATAACACTTATTTATCGCTTGTTATAAATAGCGTAAGTACGTTAACGTCAAGATGATCTCATACGTTAATGAAAAGATGATCTCATCCCGAGTCTACGTTGGTTAACTGAAAACGAAATTTTTAACGTACGAAAATGCGAGATTTAACAGAATATCCCAATGAATTCAAGTAGATACAATATAAACCCACAAAAAATATATCTAAAGATCTGAGAACCAAATTAAATTGAGTTATTAATAGAAAAAAAAAAGAAATTAGAATTTATCAGAAGAAAATCGAGTTACAAACCTGGGAACAAGTGAGCTTACTGTAAGAATAGAGAAATGTACAGATCGGAGCTGACGGAGGTTTCCGGCGAGGGAAGGTCGCCGGAGGTGTGTTCCGGCAATAACATCGGCAATGTGCGACCGACGCCGAGTGGAACAGTTCGACATTGACAGTATCAGCCGATTCAGATCTGTTGAGATGCGGCTGTTGCTATAGCCAGAATTCCAACAGCCGGCGGTACTGTTCTTTGCTAACGCTCGTGCAATTCCTAAATAGCAGCCTTTTAGAGTGGCTACATGGTGTCATTTCTACTGTTAAAGTTCCAAATGATTGAACAATTTAAATTTAATATCTTGCTAAATGTTACCTATTGTATCGTATTGCATTGTTACTTTAAATAAAATATTTGTTTTGATTATTAATTAAATTTTATTGTACTGTATTGTTAAATCTATCACTATGTAATGATGAAAGATGCCACTTTATGTAACTACGACCTATTTGGTGTGGTCGCGTCATTACCTTATTTTTTTCTCTCATCTTGCCATTCTTTTTATTAATAAACTCTATTTTATACGTTACCCTACCTTTTCATATAATAGTTCTACCTCCTACCTTACTTTTTCTTTGCAATATTGCAAGTTTATTCTTTATATTGTTAATGTGAACATTATGAAATAACATCTAACGATACAATCTATCCAAACATTATATACACAAAATAATACAGTACAATACAATACAACCATCCAAACAAGCTGTGAATGTGTAGCCAATCTTTTATATGTCTGAGAAAAACAAATAGTGCACCTTCATTTGGTAAAGGAACCCTTTTGCATTGTGTATCTCATTGACACATATTCAATTGTTCTTTGTACTGGCCAAGTTGCAATATCCAAATCTATTTACTAGATCTAGATCCATTTGCTACTTCCCCCTCCCCCCATTTTTTTTCAACTAGCCGTTAATCCTTTACTTAACGGTCTGATTGTCAAATAGTATTTAATCCTCACAACTTCAAATTCTATGCATTACATTCTTCATACAAATTTTTAGATTCTTCATACACAGATCAAAATTCCAAACCAATGGGTCTATCAATCACCACTTCAGATTTTAAAGAAACTGAATTTCACTCTGATCATCATAGAACTCACAAAATATTCCTCTTTACAAATTATATTCTCTTAGGAGCAGCGTCAAGTTGCATCTTCCTTACTCTCTCCCTCCGGTTAATTCCGTCCCTCTACGGCGGCCTTCTTATCCTCCTCCACGTGCTAACAATCGCCGGTGCAGCTTTTAGCTGCACAGCGATTGTTGCCTCAGCGGGTTCTAACAAGTGGTACGGTGTCCACATGGTTGCTACAGTTTTAACGGCTATATTTCAAGGTTCTGCTTCGGTCCTTATATTTACAAGGACTTTGGATTTATTAGAAAAATTTAATTCTTATGTTAGAGTAGAAGATGGTGCAACGATCTTGAAATTGACCGGTGGATTATGCATTTTGATATTTTGCTTGGAATGGGTTGTTTTGCTATTGGCATTTGTCTTGAGGTACAATGCTTTTGTGGAAGGAAATGGGGGAGTTGAAGGTAGTTCAAGTTTTAGCAGCAATTATAAAGTTCAAGATGAGGACTTGAAACATTGGCCTTGTCCATTCCAAGTCTAAATTCAACTTATTGTACATGCCTATTGAATATATTTATTCTTTACTTATGTTTGAGGTCAATGCTCAAATTTTATGAGTTTTATGTAATCACATTCGTTAATTTATGGTTCGACACATATCTTTCATATATACATTTCTCATTTAATTATGATTAAGTAGTATGCATTCTCACTCTAATTTTTAACTGTTAAGATTTAATTGTTTAATTTTGGCAAAATACATAGTTTACCCATCTACCTTGCACCCAAATCCCTGTTACACACCTGTTGACCACGGGTTTAACGTTACACATCAAACCTTTCAAAAGTGTGGCAATGACACACCACTTTTGACCAGCCTAGTTAATACTCAATGCTGTGTATACACGCGCCTATTTAAATTAAAAACAAACGATTTTTTAATTAAAAATGGACAACCCGACCCAAGCTTAAAATAAATCTCAGTTTACAAGCTTTAAAAATAACAAGATAAAAAAGTAGCTATGTGTCTTCCTCAACACCCCCCACCCCCGGGTTTATCCTCTTCCCCAATCCTACCTTCATGCTGGCTCCTCTTCCACTATCACTTGAACGCCGGCTTCTTCCAACCCACCTCCACCCCTATTATCTTCTCAATAATTTTCAGATCCACCGGTGGCCATAAAACTTATTTTCATCGCTGGAGCAGGGACGAGAATAATGAAAGCTTGACCAGAAAAAGACTGCAAAAGATACAATTAGACCCAAAATTGCAATGAAAAAGAAACAAAAACAACCATTCAAACAAGCTTTGATGATGGATTTCGACTCTAACTTCTTTTAATCCCAGAGATGAGAACTTCTCCGATGGTCGAGAAAATCAGGGCGACAATTACTAAAAAACCACTATTTCACCTAGAATCGGTGATTTTGTTAGGTTGATTTTGAATAATTTTCACCAACCCGATTCAGGATGATTTGGATTTGCAAGTCAAGAAATCGAGATAATGGGCTTCTTAACCATTGCTGGGTTTTCTTCGATTTCTTATTTGGCTTTTTTTTTGGGTTTCTTTTCTGGTAATTTCTTAACCATTGTTGTTGCTTGTTTCTTTATGTTCCTGACAATGAAGATGATGATAGAAAAAAATGAAATAAAAAAAAACTAGATATATGGCGATAAAATGAGGCTTCAAATACTTTTTTTTTATTATTCACTCGCCTGCTTTTAGTGTAAAACACGCGCCTGTCATGGGTCAAAAGTGGTGTGTCATTGACACACTTTTGAAAGGTTTGGTGTGTAACATTAAACCCGTGGTCAACAGGTGTGTAATAGGGATTTGGGTACAAGGTGGATGAGTAAACTATGTATTATGCCTTTAATTTTTGTGTAAACATCGATGCAGAAACCTATATAGTAAAGAGAGGGGTTACTGACCAAAAAATATAGATCTTGGTTCAAATAATTATATTTATATAAATGAGGGTTAATCTTAGTTAACAATAATATCTCTAAGATGGAGTTCTCCAAAGAAGCAACAAATACTATGTAGATATATTCGAATAATGGCGGCAACATGCAATAAATATTCCAGAAATCAATGGCAATAATGTAGCATTCAATATCAATGAATAGCAATAAATGACATTTAAGTAAATAGATATATTCGAATAATGGCGGCAACATGCAATAAATATTCCAGAAATCAATGGCAATAATGTAGCATTCAATATCAATGAATAGCAATAAATGATATTTAAGTAAATAGAATGAATGAGTCACCCAAGAATGAATGGAGTAAGTGAATGTTCTTTCTGACAATGATGAGTGATAGACAATCCTTTGAATATTTGAGTTTTTCTCGGATCTAGTGGAAAAGTATTGACAAGAATTTTCGTGAAAAAGTGATGTTTGTATATTAGCAATGAGATCTGATTCTCTTTCTCAAGTCAAAGTGTATTTTTACAAATGAATATCACATGTCTCCTATCATTGTATCTTTTTCTATTTATAGGGAACATGCTCCTAAAAAACCCTAATAGTACAAGTGCAGAGAATATCCACTAAAATATTCTCTTTAATATCCTATCTTGAAATTGGCCGTTATAACTCTATCAAAAGTACTCGACCTTTGTTGACTCCTAGACTTCGGCCCTTGTTGGATCTTTGACCATAGACATTGCCGCTTCTTGGGTCATTTCGACAAACGACGACTTGGGAACTCTTCCCCTAGTACTATCTTGGCTTAAATATTCTAAAGATAGATTTTGACCCATACAGTTAGTCCATCCGCTTATTGAGGCCGGCTTCAGGCTGGTTCGATGAGCGGATCTTGTTCTTTGTGGTCGAAACAATCGAGCGAGCTATGCAGGTCGTGATGGTTGCGGCGAACTGGCAGCGTGGCCCTATGTGGGTCACACATTTCAAACGCTTCGATTTTCCCAGGCGATTTGCTGGAGTTATGTTGTCCACGAGTTAGGATGATGTCATGATGTCATACGTCATTATGACGCATATTTCTGATGCGTTGCTTCGTTTCACGTCTGACCTCTAACTAGACCTGCCACTTCGGTTCTCATGCCAGTAATGATGAGCCATTTTCGATTCTAATGCCAAGACCTTTATAAATAGAGGTATTTGGACGCGATTTTGAAGTTTAAATTTTCTGTTGTTTCGAAATCCCATACTTTTCTCTTGCTCTCTTCTTGCTTCGAACTTCTCTTCTCTGTGCCAGTGATTTATATTATTCTTAAACTCCTCATTTGACACCTCTCTTTCCCACATCAAACTATGTATAACATACCTTCTGAGTCTGGTGAGGGAAGTTGTGTGGCCCCCTCGGCAGTGGTGTTTCCCTCTCATGGGGAAGGTGCTTCTGCCATTGTTGAGGATGAAACATTCCCGTTAGTGGAGGAGATAATACCACGTAATCCCGATTTCAGGTCCGACCTTACCAAAGTACCGGATGGTGCACCTGAAATTTTAAATCACTGATGACGCCTAAAGAATTGGCGAAACTCAAGGCTAAATTCGGCCTCCCTAGCCATGTTGAGCTGATCCCAACCAAAGGGGACGTGGTACAAGTACACCGCCCTGGGTACTGTGCCCTCTATGCTATCCCTTCCTCATCGGCTATTATCTTCCTCTCCTCCCGCTAGTAGAGGAATTTTGTCGCCACTATGGTGTTTGCCCGGCTCAGCTTGCACCGTATGTCTACAAGGTAATAAAGATGTTGACCAAATTTGCCGAGCTAGCTGGGGTTGAACTGACACTACGACACTTGATACACCTATTCGCCCCAAGCTTTTATAGGGGAACAATGTTGAACCTTCTCCACCGAGGAGGCAAGTACTTGGTGGTAAAGATGGACGACAAAGCTAACTGTCAGTTTTGGCTTAACTTCTTCTTCGTCAGGACCGATGATGTCGTGGCCAACGTCGACGGCTTTCCCGGAGCTTGGAACTACACTCGTGAGTGCCCTGTTTCCTTCTATTTTTTTCTTCTGATTCTGAACTTTGATCGATGATGATTTTTTTTCCCTTTTGTAGCCAACAATCAACCTCCTTCTCTGGCCCCTTATATTTCTGACTGGGTCGAGCGACTCCTCTGTCACATCTTGGGAATTCGTGATTAGCCAAGTTTCTTCAAGAAATTCGGGCCTGCTCTCCCTTCAACTGGTAATTTCCTATCTTTGGTCGTGGTCACTCCGTTTCTTATTTTATGCGGGTTCATTTTGTTGACTTAGTATTGTTTTTTCTTAGGTAGGGGCTCTCGGAGGAGCCGGGCACCAGTGCCTTCTTTTCGTAGGGCGGCTGCTGCCTTCTCGACTTTGGCTCTTGTTACGACCACTACCTCTTCCGTTCCGGTCTCGACCTTGGCTACCATAACTCGGGAGCACGTCTCCATTCCTTCTGCGGCCCCTGCTCCTGCTAATTGATTTGGAAGATGCCTCTCATGAGGACGGTGGTTTGATGCCACGTAAGAGGAGGGCTATGGACGCCGCCGGGAGAGACCAACAACAGTCGTCATAGGGGATAGTGGCTTTGTCCTTCGGGAAACAACCATAGTTGATAGCATCCATGGCAGCTCAACATCATTAAAGGAGAAGGATGAAGCTCTGGAAGCTCCAAGAAGGCCCATGACAAGGTCTCAAACAAAGAAATTTCAAGACAAGCTTAATGGGCTTCAATTGGCAATTAAAAAGTGTCTTATAATAGAAGAAGAGGTCCAGCACAAGGAGGATCTTTGGGCCAAGTCTTACAACTATTTGGAGGCCCAAATTAAAGTCCAAGAGGAGATGGAATGAGGCCCAAATATGCCCTAAAAGAGGAATTTTCAGCAGCCCAAATAAGCCCAAAAAAATAGTTTCTAGAATATATATTTAACAGTTGTTTTAATCTATGTTGACTTGCATTGGTCTATGTGTGTGTTGACTACATTGGTCTTAGTGTGGGTAGTCTTCTATGCTTCTAGGGAATATAATTCTTATTTATTAAAGTCTTGACTAGCTCCTTTTTTACTACTATATAAAGGGGTGCTTGTCTTTCATTGTAGAGAAGAACATTGAAGATTAATATTATTATTGTGAGTTCTTTTGAACCTTTGTGAATTTTACTTTGAGATTTATCTTGCAACCCTAACTATTTCATAGCTTAAGGTAGTAAGATAATTTTCTTTCTTGTGATATCTTTGGTTTCTTTTGATATTCTTTGAAGGCGACTAGTTTCTTTTACTAGTTGTTGTCGTAAGTTATTCAAACTAGAAGTCAAGATCCGAATCTAGTTCTTGATTAGATTATCTCTAGTGAAGGCATTTGGTTTCAAATTAAATTGTTGTCATTAGGATTTTGTCAAAATCTAGATTAACATAATCTCGGGGTTCTTGGACCTTTCCTTGAACTTCCACATATCTAGTTTATTTTTCTTGCTTTTCTTAATTCGATTGCATTTCTTTACTGCTTCCGCATTTCATCAACTTATTTTATTTATGTTCTTGGATCTCCTAACCTTTGTGTTATCAACACTGCATATCAGAGATAGCCCAGAGGCAAGTCCTGAGGCTCCTTGTTTGGAGGAAATGAGTGTGCGTCCTATGGGGGAGGCAGCCGAAGGAGTGGTAAGCAATGACGACCTTGTTCTCTTGAGGCGCGGAGGGGCCTCATCTTTCGGGGTCGCGATGGACGTGCCTTCCTCGACTAATGATAGAGGGAAGGCCGTCGTTGAGGAGGATGTCGAATCTGACTCCGACATGGACGTAGTCGACGAGGGGCTTACTCAACTTGAAGTGAGGTTGGAAAGGGGCTCGAGGACTATATCGATCTCGATGGACCGTAACCTTCTTGTGGATACCGAGAAGATTATCCCTTCCCTTGTCCCTCTCTTTTTTGAAGTTGAGGTTACGACCCTCAAGACTATAGATAACAACGCCCTATCGAATAACATTGCCGGCTTCGTAGGTTCTAACTTTATTTAGTTTGTAGACGGTCGTCCTGGAGATTGAGAGTACTCATAGGGAGAATAGACGTAAAGACATTTATGTGAAGTTGAAGGATAACTACTTCAGGTGCCTCGAGAAGTACCGGGAGCTTCAGTACTGGCTCCGCAAAATCGGCAATGTGCGCAACTGAGGGACGACTTGAACGCCAGAGACGAGGAGCTGGTGCGGATGGTGGGAAAATGCAGCATCTTGGAGGGGACGTTGAGGAGCAAAGAGGAAGAGCTCGAGCTCAGCAAGGTGGTCGAAGCCCAGTGCAGTGATCTTCAAGATCAGGTGGTCTTGCTCTAAGACCAACTTGAGGAGTGTCAATTCAGGGCAGAGGTTCTTAGTGGCGAGATCGCCGAGAAGACAGAGGATCTAGAGAAGGCGGGGTCCGCTCGATTGGAGGCTTTGGGGAAGGCGGAGTCTCTTGAGGTGGTGATTCGGACTCTCCGTTCCGAGCAAGAAAGTGATTTAGCGACGTCACGGATCAAAGAAGGGCATCTCGATGAGAGGATTCAAGAGTTGAAGAAAGAGATCTCTGATCTTTACGATCGAGTAGCTACTTTGGAGGCTGAGAACACTAAATTACTTGAACTGCCCTCGTCATCTGCAACTTCCAGCTTCCCCAACACTCCTTGTGACTTATACGAAAAGTGGGTTCATTACAAAGCCCGGGTGGATGTGCTTCGCGAGCTGCATGTAGCGCGCTCCATTTCTGTTGCAGATTTTGAGGGTGCTCGTATCAAAGATCGCGAGGCTAGGATTGCATGTGGTTATGATCCGGCTACTCCTTATCCTGGTGAGAAAGATAAGGGCAACGAGGATAGTATGTATTTCCTTGAGCACAAGGCCTGGTATGATTCCATATACCATCCGGGCGAGGATGGCGAAGGCGTTGAGGGCCGAGGTGGCGAGGGAGTTGGCGGTGAGGGTGGCGATCATGTTGAAGATAGAGCTGGCAAGGATGTTGAAGGCCGTAATGGCGGTGACCAGTAGTTTTGTTTTTTACCTTTCGTGTATTCTTTGCCGGTGTTTTCATGAGCCTTTTGTAAACAGTTTAAGCATATGAAATATCAGAGTTGTTCCTTGCATCTTTTGTTTGTTCATGTGGTTTATATTTGTACTTGTGTATATTTTTGTTTCTTTGTTGAGATGTGGTCGAGGGCCGATAGGTGTTTGTTCAAGCGAGGTCGAACATAACCTTTTATTAAATCGTGACCTAGGGCCGGTAGGTGTTTGTTCGAGCTGGATCGAACATAACCTTTCGTTAAATTGCAGCCGAGGGCTAGTAGGTATTTGATTGAGCATGATCTTTCATCAAACCGCGGTCGAGGGCCAGTAGCTATTTGTTCGAGCGGGGTCGAACATAACCTTTCATTAAATCACGACCGAGGGCCAGTAGGTGTTTGTTCGAGCGGAGTCGAACATAAACTTTCATTAAATCGCGGCTGAGGGCCGGTATGTGTTTGTTCAAGCGGGGTCGAACATAACCTTTCATTAAATCACGGTCAAGGTCCGGTAGGTGTTTGTTCGAGCGGGGTCGAACATAACCTTTCATTAAATTGCGGTCGAGGGCCGGTAGGTATTTGCTCGAGCGGGGTCGAACATAACCTAAACACGAAAAAGTTGTGCTGATAAGCGTAAGTTTCTTATTGCTTTAACATTGTTGCTTTTGTTACATACTTGGAGAAAATTACAGATTTTGGTTGTTGGCTGGCGTTCCAGTCCTAGTCCCAGTCTATGTAGTCCCTTCATTGGTTGACCTTGAGAGTATTGAGAGGTCGAGCAATGAAATAGCAACTTCAATCCTACCCTCATGTACTTCTATCACGACCCAAAAACCAATTCGATCGTGATGGCGCCTATCGTAGAACTAGGCCAGCCACTTATTTCCAATTACTCTATTTTCCAATTGAAAAGCTTAAGAAAACATCATGTTTTAACAGAAATCCAATGATATAAAAATAGAAGTTCTAAAACCAGCGGAAAGAAAATACAAGCCCGACCTCGGGTGTCACTAGTCACGAGCAAAAACTACTACAACTGTTCGAAATAACAAGACTAGTGCAGTCTGAAAATATCCAACATTTAAACTAGAGGAAGATAGGGAAGGAGAAGGCGGAACTGTAGTCGCCAAGCAGCTACCTCGCTATCTCCAAGTGAAAGTCCGCACAATATAATCAGCAGCCGCTACCGTGACCCGAGACACCTGGATCTGCACACAAGGTGCAGGGGGTAACGTGAGTACACCAACTCAGTAAGTAACAAGTCCAACCTATGGACTGACAGGTAGTGACGGACTAAACCTCAACAGGTAATAACATATATTTGAACAGGAAAGTAGACATGCTTACAGTTCAAGTAAAGTTCAATGGTATTTAAATGCAACTGAACAGTAGGAAGTTCAAAACTCAGAGATTTTACATATACCAATGCACAACTAGCATGATCAATGTTCCATGAACCTCCACTCACAAGTACTCAAACCCTCGGTACTGTATATGGCCATCCGGCCCAGGGAAGATCCATCTCGGAATATACATCACTGACCGCAGTCATCCAGTACCGAGGACACAGGCCAATCCAGCCTCACGGAGAAGATCCATTTCCCGATATAATACTTCGGACAAGATCTATGTCCAGGGAAGATCCATACCTCAATATCATCATCTGCGCTCACTGGGGGTGTAAAGACTCCGGAGGCGCTTCTCTCATTAGCCCAAGCGCTATAACAAAGCCAACGAAGGCTTGTTCAATATCTCGCTGCGGTGTGCAGACCAATCTCATATTGTCACTCAATATCAGGCTCTCGGCCTCCCTCAGTCATAACTCACCAGTCTCACACACGGGCTCCAAATGTCATGATACTAGCCCGATCAATAATAAAATGTGGCAAATAGTAATAATCGAGACTGAGACATGATATAATATGCATTAAAAGGACTGAGTACAGAATATCAGTAAAATAAATGATATAACAGCAAGAAACGACCTCTTGGGTCTCAATAATATTGGCGTGAAGCCTTAACATGATAATCAGCATGATTAACAGCTCAACAACTAGATCACATAATTACAGCACAGATATCGGTAAGAAAGAACCACTAAACGATGTTCTGGAATGATCCAGGCCGCATTTCCCACGGTGCACGCCCATACGCCCGTCGCTTGGCATAGCGCCACCTTCGTAATAATCATAGAACACATAGTTCGGGGATTTGAACCCGCAGAACCAAGATTAGAAGCGTTACTTACCTCAAGCCAAGCCAAACTCTAGCCTGCGACGCCCTTTCCTCTCGATTCAGCCTCCAAATGCCTCGAATCTAACCAAAATCAGTTCATAATCATCAATATATGCTACAAGAGTGAAACCCATACGAAATTAATCAAATTACAACACAAATCCCGAAATTGACCAAACCTGACCCCCGGGCCCACGTCTCAGAATCCGACAAAATTTACGTTAATGGAATCCCTATTCCCCCACGAGTTCATTCATACCAAAAGTACCAAAATCCAACAACAAATGACCCCTCAAATCCCTAATTTTAGGTCTCCAATATTTCCAAGCCCTAACCCCCAATTTGCTATTGACTTTCCTATAGATTTCAAGCTTACAACCTTAAAAATCATCACAAAAATGAGTTTAGGGATCAAGGACCTTACCTCTAAGAAACCCTCTTGAATTCTCCCTTGAATTTGCTCTCCAAAGCTTCTTCCCATTTGAAATGTTATGAAAAATAACCCAAATTTGCGAAGGGTGAAATATATATGTTCTGACCCAGCAAAACCGCATCTGCGGTCTAATTATCGCACCTGCGGACCCGCACCTGGGTCCCAGGTGCGCATCTGCGGATTTCACTTATCCGCCCAGCCACCGCTCCTGCGATCCAATTCTCGCACCTGCGCCATCACAGGTGCGCCCAAAGTTCCGCATCTGCGGCTCCAGCCTTTCCCTCTCTTGGCCGCATCTGTGACTTCATTTTCGCTTCTGCGAGCCCACACCTGTGGTCCCCAAGCCACAAGTGCGGTTATGACAGGAACTGTGCACTTCAGCTGCCAGTTCCAACTTAAAACCTCCCGTCAACCACCCGAAATCACCCCGAGGCCCCCGGGACCTCAACCAAAAGCACGAGAAATTCATATACCACCTTCCAAACTTGTACCAATCTTCGAAACACCTAAAGCAACATCGGAACATCAAATTAACCACGGATTAAAGCCTAAGAACTCTAAAAATTTCCGAGTTCCGCTTTTGATCAAAAAGTCTATCAAACCTTGTCCGAATGACCTGAAATTTTGCACACACATCCCATATGACACAACGGACCTACTGCCACTCCAGGAATTCCATTCTGACCTCGATATCAAGATCTCCCCTATCAACCGGAAAACGCCAAAAATCTATTTTCGCCAATTCAAGCCTAAATCTACTCCGGACCTCCAAAACACATTCCGATTGCGCTCCTAAGTCTCAAATCACCTCCCAAAGCTATCCGAATCATAAAAACCAAATTCCGGGATCGTTTGCTCACAAGTCAACTTCCGGTTGACTTTTCCAATTAAAGACCAACTTAAGAGACTAAGTGTCTCAAACCTTCCCAAAACCATTCCGGATTAGAACCGACTAACCCGATACCACATAATACAGATGATCAAAGCATAAAGAAGCAGAAATAAGGGAAACAGCGCGATAACTCATGAAGCGACCGGCCGGATCGTTACAACTTTGACTCAAAGTGTTCCTTTCGTCGCCTCGTTAAAAACCTCTTTAAGAAAACCCAAATGGGACAAAACTCAAGTGAGGGAAAAAAGAGTATGACTTGGGGGACGCTTTTTCTCTCGGAAGTTAAAGTACTTAAGGTGGCTGATGTTCTAGTTGTTTGGTATTTGCTTTCCTTCCGTCGTCTCTAGTTGGAATGAAACCTTGTTCGCTGTGGCTGTGATTTTACACGAACCATCCCAATTCGTTCAGCTTGCCTTCCGGGGGTCTTTGCTCGCTTGAGTTTTGACTTTTAGTATGTAGGCCCCAACTTTAAGAGGCCGGACCTTTGCTTTCTTGTTGTAATAACGTTCTGCTTTTTGTTTTTGTGGGCGACCATTGTTATATAGGCCATATATCTTCGTTCATTGATTTCGTCGAGTTCCTGCCTTCTGCTCTCATCGTTACTCGGGCTGCTTTCATGGGAGTACTTTAGGCTGGGTTCTCCGACCTCGACCGATATTATTGCTTCGGTCCCATAGACTAAAGAGTAGGGTGTCTCTCAAGTGCTTGTCTTCGGAGTTGTTCGGTAGGCCCATAATACTTCTGGTAGCATTTCTGACCACAGTCCCTTGGCATTTTTGAGCTTTTTCTTCATGATATTTAGCATGGACTTATTGGAGGATTCTGCTTGCTCGTTAGCTGCTGGGTGGTATGGGGTTGAGAGTCCTCTTGATATGCCATTTCTCGAAGAATTCGGCGGTTTTCTTTCCTGTGAACTGGGGTCCGTTGTCACAACTGATTTCCTTGGGTAGGCCGAATCGGCATATGATGTTCTCCATATAAAGGTGATTACCTACTGTTCCTATATTTGGACGAATGCTCCTGCTTCAACCCATTAGAAAAATAGTCAGTTATAACCAAAAGGAATCGTACATTACCTCATCCTGCTGAGAGAGGGATCACGATGTCCACTCCACATTTAATGAACGGCCAAGGGGAGGTGACCGAATGGAGATGTTCGCATTGCTTGGTGAATGATTGGGGCGTACTTTTGGCACTGTTCGTATTTCTTTACGAAGTTTGCGGCATCCTTTTTCATGGTGAGCCAGTAGTATCCCACACGTATGAGGCATCTGCCCAGTACTCGATTGCTGAAGTGAGCTCCGCAATAGCCTTCATGGACTTTTTCGAGGATACGTTGGGTTTGGTTCGGGCCCAAGCACTTCACTAGAGGGCCTCTGTAAGTCCTCTTGTACATGTCGCTATGAAGGAGACTATATCTGGCCGCTTGCATTCTTAGTTTCTTGGCCTCTTTTTTGTCTTCTGGAGTGTGCCGTCCTACAAATATGCGATAATACGATTGCTCTAGTCCCAAGTTATGTTTATGGTTCTTACCTTGATTTGGTCTAGTGATAAGTTGAGGAGGTGGATTAGTTTTTGTCTCCGGTCGTGACGCTTTTGGTAGCTGCGCCCAGTTTGGCAAGGCCATCTGCCTCGGCATTTTGCTCTCGTGGGATCAGATCAAGCTGGCATTCGTCGAACTCAGGCAATAACTTGTAGATTTCGGTCTGGTATTTTTGCAACCTTTATTCCTTGATTTGGAAAGTCCCTGTGACTTGGTTGACTACGAGCTAGGAATCACAGCGGTGTTTTAACAGTTTCACCCCATACTTGAGTGCTAGCCTTAACCCTGCAATCATGGCCTCATACTCGGCCTCATTGTTAGTCATATCCGGGCACCTTATGGATTGGTGAATTACTTCACTTGTTGGGACCTCAAGTACGAGTCCCAATCCAGAACCTGATGCGTTGGATGCACCATTGGTGTATAGGAACTAGAGGTCTTGTGTTTGGGGGGAAGCTTGGATGGCCTCCCTTTTGACTTCAGGCATGATTTTTCCACTGAAGTCGGCGAGTGCATGTGACTTTATCAGAATTCGCGGCTGGTATGTGATATCGTGCTCGCTTAGATTGATGGCCCATTTGGCCAGCCTCCCTAATAGCTCAGGTTTATGCAAAATACTCCTCAGGGGAAAAGTCGTGACGACCGAGATAGGGTGGCATTAAAAATAGGGTCTAAGCTTCTATGAAGCTGCGACCAGGTCCAGAGCCAATTTTTTGAGGTACAGGTACCTCGTCTCGGCATCGACGAGTGTTTTGCTAGTGTAATATATGGGAGATTACGTACCTCTATTCTCGCGAATCAAAACTGCGCTTACTGCTACCTCGGAGACGGCTAGATAGACGAAGAGTTCCTCCCATGGTTTGGGTTTTGAAAGAAGGAGCGGTGATGATAAGTATGCCTTTAGTTCTTGCAGAGCCTGGACACACTCGAGAGTCCATTCGAGGCTGTTTTCCTTCTTGAGTACACCCAAAAATTTATGACATCTATCCGACGACCGCGAGATGAACCTTGATAGAGCGGCAGTTCGTCCAGTCAGCCTTCGGACTTGCTTTTTGGTGGTTAAGAGTTACGGTATCCCCTCAATGGCTTTGCTTTGGTACGGGTTGACCTCGATACCTCGTTGCGACACCAGAAAATCCAATAACTTTCCCGAGGCTACGCCAAACGCGTATTTCTCTAGTTTCAACTTCATTCCGTACCGTCTGTGTATGTCGAAAGTTTCTTTCAAATGGTCGATATGATCCTTTTCCCTTTCGGACATGACCAACATGTCGTATATGTAAACGGTATGACCCTATAGCAATACATTCCTTGATGGGTGATGAACGTGGTCTTCTCCTGATCTTCTTCCTTCATAAAAATTTGGTTATATCCTGAGTAAGTATCCAAGAAACTCAATAGTTCGTGCCCGGCTATTGCGTCAATGAGTTGGTCGATATGGGGTAATGGAAACGAATCCTTTGGATATGCTTTCTTCAAGTTTTTGAAATCCATGCACATCCGCCATTTCCCCTTTTTCTTTTTGACCATCAATACGTTGGCGATCCACTTGGGGTACTTTGACTCCTTGATGGAGCCGTTTCTCTATTAGTTTTTCCACCTCTTCGCGGACTGCATCATTGATGGCGGAGTTGAATTTACGCCTGACATGTCTTACTGGGGGGAGGGGTGGGAGGGGTCGACCTTTAATTTGTGTGTGGCGTTTCCTTTGGGATGCCCGACATATCTGCATGGCTGAAAGCAAACAAATCTGCATTAGCTATTAAGAATTGACTGAATTTACCTGGTTCCCGGAGTTTGCAGCCGATATAGGCCTTCTTGCTATGGTTGTTGAGGTCCAATTGAATGGGGTCGAGGTCTTCTATGGTCGAACCTGCAGCCTCGACCGTGTCGAGATCCATGATGACGTCCCCGGTCTCTTCTTGCTTCGACCTCAACCCTGTTGATTGTTATGCCTCTTTTTCTTATCTTTTTCCTGTTGGGTGGTCGTGCCGTCCAAGGCAATGCGCTAGCATTCACGGGATGTGCACTGTTCCCCGTGTATGCTGAATATCCCTCATGTTGTTAGGAATTTAATTAGTTGCTTTAGGTTGGAAGGGATGGCTCTCATGGGGTGTATCCATGGTCGTCCCACTATAGCGTTGTGCGTTGTGGCCTGGTCCACGATGTGGAATGTCGTCTCCAGAGTCACGCCGCCGACCAAGATGGGGAGTGTAATTTCCCCGGATGTCCGCTCAAGTACATTATTAAAATCGGTTAGTGTGATGCAGTGCGACACTATTTTACCCTCGAGCCTCATTTGGGTAAGGACTCGGGGATGGATAATGCATGCATCGCTTCCATCTTCCATCATGATTCATTTGACATCAGTATCTTAAATGCGTAAAGTAATAACGAGGGCATCATTATGAGGGAAAGTCAAACCCTCGGCATCTGACTCGTCGATGATAATACTTTCTTCAAGTCCATCGTACGGTTTGCGGGTGATAGACCGCTTGAGCTTGTGAGTGGTAGTGAACTTCACATTGTTAATAGAGGCATCGTCGCCGTCGCCGATGATCATGTTGATGGTACGAGCTAGCGATGACGGCTTTGGCGGACCTTGATGTTTACATCCTCTGGCGAAGTTGGTTCTCCCCTTATCGCTTAGCAGCTCTTTGAGGTGCCCTCGCCGTAACATGTTTACGACTTCTTGTCTAAGGGCGATGCAATCTTCTGTTTTGTGCCTGCGTTCCTAGAACTCATAGAGGGTGTCGGATTTTCTGGTATGGGGTCTGATCTCATTTCGGCGACCACTTCACTTTTGTTCCTAGTTTCACGAAGGCGTAAACTATTTCTGTAGGTGACACACAAAAGTTGTGAGCAGATAATAAAGGAGGCATACCTCTTTCATTCCGATGAGTCCCTGTCCTTGGCCTGGGCGGGCCTTCTTCATAGCGGAGGGAGTGTGCAGCGGCCATCCTAACGTATGGTTGGCGCCCTTCCCTGTTAGGCCGCTGATCGAATGATCTCTTCTGGTATTGTCTCTTTGTTCTTTTTTGGATTCGTCTTGTACCGAGGTTAGCTAATGAGTTGGTCCGTTGAGGTAGTCCTCATCTGCTCGGACCTCGGGACAATAAGCATTGTGTATTTCGTCCTAAGTGGTTGGAGGATACTTCATCAATCGGCTCAACAGTTTTCTAGTTGCTCTTGAACCCTCTCTACTCAACCCATTCTGGAAACCTGCGATCGCCATCCCTTGGGATATGTTTGGCAAAGTCATCCTTACTCTGTTGAACCGGGCGAGGAAGTCCCTTAGTCCCTTAGTCCCTCAGTCCCTCTCCCAAGGACTGCTTAATAGCAAATATGTCATTTACTCTTGCTTCAACTTTCTTGGCTCCGGCATGGGCGGTTACAAACTTATCGGCCATTTCTTCGGAAGTTTCTATGGAGCGGGCTGGTAGCTGCAAATACCATGTTAATGCCCCTCCCGTAAGGGTTTCGCCAAACTTCTTCAGCAAAATATAGGACACTTGTTCTTTCGCGAGGTCGTTACCTTTCACGGCGGTGACGTAGTGAGTCACATGATCTTTAGGGTCGGTCGTTCCATCGTATATCCTGAGGTAGTGCGGCATTTTAAAGGTCTTTGGTGTGGCATGTGGGGTTGCGTCATCGCTGTACGGCTGCTCTACGAACCTGTCGGCGTCCCTTCTTGGCAGAAACTTAGGAGCGCCTGGTATCTTGTCAACTCGTTCTTGGTGCTCTTTCATCTGGTCTTGGAGTGCCTTATTTTCATTCTCCATTTCTTCCATGCTCTTTAGAATGGCAGTGAAGGTGTTGTCACCTGCACTGTCAGTAACATTGTGAGTTATACCTGTTGTTGGAGGGAGGGGTCGGTTGCGCTACTCATCTGTTGGTTGTATCGTGCAAGCCCTTGCGGTTTTTGTAATTACGCCTGGAGTGGGCTTGTTGAGGACGCTCGCTAGCGTGTCGGTCAACCATGCTTCGAGGAGTTTTTCCATAGCTGGGGGGGGGGGGGGTCCCTTCTTCTACGGACTTGGAAGTCCCTTTTCCGCTAGGTTTTGTTATGCTGTAGTGTGGGGGAAGCGACCTCTCTCGCCTAAGGGACGCGTTGGGCATCATGTCCTCACCTACTGTGTCACAACTTTCGCTGATGACATTCATGAGGTTGGTTGGGAAGTCACTTGTTATTTTTGTCCTTTCTCCTTGGTTACCTGCCATGTAGGGTTTTGTATACACAAAGAAAGGAGATCTCGAGGCTTTTGACGTTAGTGACTTGCGTTAATTGTAGATCTAGAGAAAACTAAAAATTTAATAAACTAAGAAATCCCCACAGACGACGCTAAATTGTTTGACCAAAAAATATAGATCTTGGTTCAAATAATTAGATTTATGTAAATGAGGGTTAATCTTAGTTAACAATAATATCTCTAAGATGGAGTTCTCCAAAGAAGCAACAAATACTATGCAGATTATTTCGACTAATGGCGGCAGCATGCAATAAATATTCCAGACATCAAAGGCAATAATGTAGCATTCAATATCAATGAATAACAATAAATGGTATTTAAGTAAATAGAATGAATGAGTCACCCAAGAAAGAATGGAGTAAGTGAATGTTCTTTCTGACAATGATGAGTGATGGACAATCCTTTGAATATTTGAGTTATTCTCGGATCTAGTGGAAAAGTATAGACAAGAATCTCAGTGAAAAGGTGATGTTTTTATATTAGCAATGAGATCCGATTCTCTTTCTCAAGTCAAAATATATTTTTACAAATGAATATCACATGTCCCCTATTATTGTGTCTTTTTCTATTTATAGGGAACATGCTCCTAAAAAACCCTAATAGTACAAGCGCAGAGAACATCCACTAGAATATTCTCTTTAATGTCCTATCTTGAAACTGGCCGACTCTGTCAAAAGTACTCGACCTCGGCTTCGACCCTTGTTGACTCCTCGACTTCGGCCCTTGTTGACTCTTCGACCACAGACTTTTCCGCTTCTTGGGCCATTTCAACAAACGATGACTTGAGAACTCTTCCCCTAGTACTATCTCTGCTTAAATATTCTAAAGATAGATTTTGACACACACAACCGGCACCCGTAAAGTTTAGTAAAAGTTCTATGTATACAGTATATATCTTTAAAAAGTAATGATATATTAGTAGTGATACCCTATATACAAAGTAGATTTTGGTTGAATGCTAAAATGCACCCATGACCTTTAAAACTTGGGTCCACTTCTGATCAGGTGCAAGTAAATATCTACCGTAGTATAATAACATGAGATGTGTTCTAGGTGCACTAATAAAGCATGGGTGGAAATAAATGTTTGGTGTATAAGTGGAGAAAGATAGATAATTCATTACCCATCGAGTTTCGAGGCCGAAAAAAAATACCGAATTTCTCAGTTATTGAAGAAAAAGAAGTTACTTATCATGTAATGAATCATTAATTATATCCAACTAAAGATTCAATCATTGGGATAGCCCAGTAGGTAACCAGAAAGTAGACAATTCAGAGCCGAGAAGTTTGAAAAGGTCAGGAGTTCAATTTTGCTTCTCCTGACCACCGTTGTGCAGTTAAATGATAAAAACAAAAAATAATTAATGATTTTCCATATCACGTGATTATCAAGATGACTAGAAGACTTGAAGTAGGAGCATTTAAAAAAAAAGTTAACTAAAGGCATCTAGAGTACTAGGATTAGTCATTAACTTTATATATAAGGCTAAAGTTCCACTTATGTTTCAGATTATCGATTTTTTGTTGTGGTATATTCTTAGAAAGAAAACAAAAAAGATTAGATTGCATTATGATCTCACTTTTCTTTTTTTTTTTAATAATGATTTGTGGTATAATTCTTTTCTATTTGTAATTCTTTTTCAACAAGCTAATAGAAACAATAGTGCACATGTTCCTTAGCCATCTAAATATGGTAAATTTCGAATGAAATTCCTGGAATTTAATGAAACTTCAACTATCAAGACCCTAGTACGTTCAAGCCTACTCTTGAGAATTTATGCAGGAAAATAAAGCACGTAACAAAATATGCCCCCTCTTAATATGGTCCTCTAGTTGGAAGATTCAACGATCCCACCATGAGAAGACTGTATTAGGTTATGACCTATTGTTTAATTCAAATTGATCCGCCCATCATGACTCAAACTAATTTGGTTTAGGCTATGATCCAATTGATTTGTTAGATCAACTCATTTTAACCTGCCCAAACTTAACTGAATCTGCCAATTTGACACCCCTAACCAGAAAAGACACTTCAATCTGTACATTTCATCACCATAATTACTACAGTTGAATAGAGTTTTGCAGAGCATGAAAATTGCTTAACAATTGAAGAAAACTTGGTAGAGTTATGAAATGGTCAAGGGAAAATGCCACCTGGTTGAAACAATTTTTGGGAACTAATTCAATTGTTCTATCCTTGTAAATATATAACAATACAAAGAATTTTTCAAATAAATATAAAAGATCCTAGAATCATATACTAGTCAGACTATCAACATCCACCAACTTAGTTGGAATATAAAAGATGTATATTATATGAATCTGTTCCAGGTAATTACCGATGGTCGGCAAGTTATTGAATAAAAATGATCTTTAGTCAATAGTCAGCAAATTATGAAATTGTAAGCACTGATGCAACATGAGTAACATATGCTGAGACAGCAGAAACATCTGTATCAAAGTTGGAAAAAAAATATAATCATAGGGGAATCATAGTCTATTAAATATTTCCATTGTCAATTCTGGAGAAAATGACAAAAAATAATCCCTTATGTTTGAGAGTAGATTTAAAGTAGTCCTTTAAGTGTGCATTGAACAGTTTTGGTTCTTTACCTTTGCTAAAAGTTAATAGTTTTATAGCCTGTTTGGTCAAACTTTTGAAATCGGCTTATTTTAATAAGTGTTTCTTTTTTCAAACGTGTTTTTCAAAAAAATACTTTTGGTGAGAAGCAGTTAGTGTTTGACTAATTATTATAAGCGTATTTTTTTCAAAAATGTTATTTTGGATAGAAACTACTTTTATCTGCTTCTCAAAAACTCCTTCTGCTTCTATTCAAAAGAATTTTTTTTCTTCTAAAAGCTTGGCCAAACACATTAACTTTGAACAAAAGTATTTTTTCTTTATTTTTTTTAAAAAAAGAAGTGTTTTGGCCTTGGAGAAGCTTGGGCAAATAGACTATAGTTTTCGTTAACTATAAGCTTTGTTGGTTAGATTTGATAGGAACTGGGAATAAAATTAAATAGCGGGAAAGCACATTTAGAGGTATAATTTTTGTAGTTTTTGCTATTTTTGGTCTATTTCTACAATTTTGTGAAGCTTTTTGAGGTGTAATTTTCTGCATATTTTAGTATTTTTTGGTGTTGGGTGCATTTTTTTGTTGCATTTATTAGGATTTGATGGGAGTTTCCTGCTATTAAAAGTTAAATATTTTATTTCCAGTTCACGTTAAATCAAGCAGATAGTTTGTAAATATTTGATGGAAACCAAAAGTGTTACCTTTTTTGCAAATTTAAAGGACGACAACTGCTCAATACATACTTAAGGGACTAATTTGAACCTACTCTCAAACATAAAAGACTGTATTTGTCATTTTCTCGTCATGAATTGTGCCAATAAATATACTATTCCTTCCGGTCCAAAATAAGTGATTTTTTGGATGTTTTCACACAGATTAAGAAATCCACCTTTTAACATTAATTAGCAATGAATTGACCATATTAACCTTTACTCTCTCATATAAACACTCCTAACACATATTCCAACACTATTTACTCCAAGGACAATGTAGGAAAAAAATAATTAATTCATTCTTGAAATCCGAAAAAATCACTTATTTTGGACCACAAGAAAAAGGCCAAAAAATCACTTATTTTGGACCGGAGGAAGTAATATCTATAGTCTTGACTCTTCAACAAGAAAATCTTGCACTTAACTTATCTATTTAAGTCAAATAGTTTAAAGTAGTTAATATGTCACTATCTATAGTCTTTAATTACTTATCAATAGCTATGAAGTTTCCAGGAAATTTCAATGAATAGATTCCAATGTTTCTCTTTTCTATAGTAACTTTAATAGCTAAATCCCCTAAATAGTCTTAATTTATCAAAACAAAACAAAATGTATGATAGTCCTCTCTTTTTTCTCCTGGAAATTCTATACGAGTCACTGAAGAAGGAGGCCGAATTCCTGTTAAATGTTCCTAACCAAGTTCAAAATATTCGAGCTGAATTAAACCGAATACAATGCTTCTTACATGATGCAGACGCTAAAAAACCTGAATACGAGACAGTTCGGAATTGGATAGCAGATATCAGGGAAGTTGCTTATGATGTGGAGAATATTCTTGAGAAATATACACACAAAATTGTTTTGAGAAAAGATCGATCGATATGGAAAGAGAATATAGCTATACACAATATAGGTATGGAAACGAAGGATGTTATGTCAAGAATTGATAATATAAGAAGGTGCATGAAAACTTATGTTGATATTGGAATAAGAACTTTAGGTCAAGGAGAGAGCTCTAATTCTGCAGCATATGAGAAAAGTCAATGGCTAACAAGATCTTACTCTCATCTTATCGACGAAGATTTCGTTGGATTGGAAGAAGAGGTGAATAAATTGGTTGTTGAATTGATCAATGAAGAAAATGATGAATTTCATGGAGTTTTTGCTATATGTGGGATGGGAGGTATAGGCAAAACAACACTTGCCCGAAAAGCATATCGACACATTTATGTACAAGGTCATTTTCAAGCTTTTGCTTGGGCTAGTATATCGAAACAATGGCAAGCAAGAGATGTTCTGCAGAGAATTCTAACAAAACTTGAACCAGAAAACAGAACACAGATTAACATGATGATGGACGACGAGCTCGTTAAAGAACTTTACACACTTCAGCAGAGTAAAAAATGCTTGATAGTATTGGATGATATTTGGTCAACAAATTTCTGGAATAGTGTAAGACATGCTTTTCCTAAGGGGAAAGGGTGTAGTAAAATCATGTTGACGACGCGCAAGAAGGACGTGTGTACACACGTAGATCCAACTTGTTTCTTCTTTGAGCCTAGATGTTTGGATGCTGAAGAGAGTTGGAAGTTACTTCATAGGAAAGCATTCCCCAGAGTAAACACTCCAGGTAATCTTCAATTCAATGAACTTGATTCAAATAATTTGCTCATATAGGTGTAAAAAGTGAACGAGCTTAGTATAAGCTGATTCCATGGCTCGAACCCGTGACCTATACGTCACACGCGCGGAGACAACTTGACCGTTGCTCTAAGGTTTCCCTTCATATAATAGCATAATGATAAGCAACGCGAAAATTGAAAATTCCATCTTTTGTTGTATGCAGATTTGAAGATTGATTTGGAACTAGAGAGGCTTGGAAAGGAAATGGTCAGTGAATGTGGAGGCTTGCCTTTAGCAATCATTGTGCTTGCTGGACTTTTAGCTCGAAGGCCTAAAGTAGACGAGTGGAGAAGGACGCGACAAAACCTTAACTCACACATGAGTGGTGAAAGTTTTGAACAAGATGGAGGAATTCATGGTGTCCTGGCTTTAAGTTATTATGATTTACCATATCAACTTAAGCCGTGTTTTTTGTACTTGGGAAACTTTCCAGAGGATCAAAAGATTTCTGCGCGAAGGCTGTATCAGCTATGGGCCGCTGAAGGTATTATATCATTAGAGGGAGAGGAGACAGAAATGATGGAGTTAGGACAATATTATCTGCAGGAGTTAGCTCAAAGGTACATGGTTGAAGTTCAACTAGAAGAAACAAATGGAAGGATCAAATCTTGTCGACTTCATGATCTGATGCGAGATACATGTTTGTCAAAAGCAAAGGAGGAAAACTTTCTCAAGACAGTTTCTCATCAGCATTGTCATAAATCAATGTGTTGTTCTTCTTCAGCTAAAGCAATATCAACACGCGCCATACGCAGACTCTCTATCACTGTAGACAATGATGTTCAAAGCTATTTCTCTACTAATGATAAGTCATTTCAGCATGTTAGATCAGCTATGTTCTTTCCCAGACGACAGACAGGAGGCGAAGGAACAGCATATCCCCTGCCTATATTTCAAGGTCTGTGCAATAACTTCACAATGTTGCGCGTTTTGCATCTTGAGAAGTTCTCTTTTGAGGACAACTTACCCAAAGCAATTGGTAACTTTGTACACTTGAGATACCTGAGCTTTAGACATTCACATTTTCAAAGGCTCCCGTCTTCTATAGGTAATCTCAAGTACCTACAAACACTTGATTTGAGGGTGAATTTCTTCTCATACTTGACAATGCCGAACACTATACAGAAGCTGAAGAACTTGAGGAATTTATATCTTCCGCCTTCGCATCAGAACACATATAAGTTGCAGCTAAGTTCTTTAAACCAATTGGATATGCTGAAAAACTTTGATACACAAGTTTCTCCTTTTAGAGATCTCTTCAAGTTAACGAAACTTCAGAAACTAGGCGCTGTTTTCTCACTAGAGTTTGATGAGATGGAAGAGATCATCACACATTACCTCACCCTAAAAACTGTGAGTCTCAAGGAAACATCATTCCGCGTTTACTACAGATTTCATTCAGAAAAAGAGTTAAACATTTTGAAGCTACTGATCGGTTGTAACCATCTCCGCAAGTTAGACTTAATCGGACATATCAGTAAGCTACCAGAACACCACTTCTTTTCACAAAACCTCACAAAGTTAACCTTGAGAAGGAGTGGACTTGAAGAAGACCCTATGCTTATTCTACAGAAGCTGCCTAAACTATTCACCCTTTCATTGCGTGGAAGCGCGTTCATTGGCAAGGAAATGCGTTGTTCTTCACAAGGTTTTCCTCTCCTCAAAACTCTTCAAATCCAGGGGCTTCCAAATTTAGAAAGCTGGAGGGTGGAGACAGGAGCAATGCCCAATCTAGTTCATCTTGAAATCGACGGTTGCAAGAAATTAGAGAAGGTTCCAGATGGATTGGTGTGTCTAACAAAACTTCAGGAGATAATAATTATAGACATGCCAGAAACTTTCCAAACCAGGCTTCAAGAGATTCAAGGGGAAGAGTTTTACAAAGTTCGGTTCAGGAAATTTTTCGACATGAAGAAGTTTCCCAAGACTAAACCGAAAATGCTATTATCAGGTACTCAATTAGTCATAGTGTCAGACCTCGTCAAAACCTCTCTTAACAGCATCATTACATAACAATCATTCACTATAATAGCTAAATTTTTCTCGAACCGACTTTTATGTTATGCTATAATATATGTACTCTATAACAACACTTCACTATAGCAGCCAAAAAATTATCGGAACAAATGGGACTAGTGTGCCCCTATATCTCAACACTTGATGTTGACTAAAACCATGCTTATGGTGAATTGCAGGACAAATATTTGGCGGATTATTGCAGACTATTTATCCATCAACGGTACCAAAGGAATGGAAGATGCCATAGATCTCACAGTGAAGATATTATCAACATGGTAAGTAAACTAGACATAAACTTGTCAATTTTTTCATCTCAAAGCAAATAAGACTTTGTGGTTAGTTCCAACAAAAACATGATGCAGCAATATCTTTTACAATCTTATGTGCTAAACATGCTTATCTCTGCTTTGCTTGGAATACTAAAGGACAGTCCGGTGCACAATGTAGACAGCCTAACCTAATGCAAGCATTAGTGGCTGTTTTTCATGGCTCGAACCCGTGACCTATAGATTTCACCGAGACAACTTAACCGTTTCCCCAAGGTTCCCCTTCCTTTGCTTGAAATACTGCTCCTAGGATATTCATGCTCTTTCTTTCTGTAGAATAACTATACCTTTGAGCTTTAAGACATGCCATGTCTAACACATTCAAAGTCACATATTATCAAGTTTATGCTAATATATTTTTCAGTCATTTCCACAGAATGAAACTGATACTACGGCGATCAAAATAATGGTTTTTTTACATTAGTTGTAAAGCTACATGTTCAGATAGGAAATTATTTGGAATCCTAAATTAAATACTAAAAGCTGGTTTTTCCATATCGATACGAGCTAACTTTTGTCATCCAACATATTTCTCCATCTCAGTTTGTATCTATATGAGAGGTTATGCATGATTTCTAGCTTACATGTCAATTGTCAACCAACATATTTCTCTGTTTGTGGTCTCAGTTTGTTTATTCAAGTCATGCATCAGTTGATGGTTGGCTTATTATGCATTTCAAGTAAGAGTGAAGAAGGCATGGCAAGTGAACAACATGGAAAAATTGAAACAAAAGATGGAAAAAGTCATGCAAATGTTGATGGCCTTGTTTCTCCTATTGCAATTATACCACTGTACAGATATTTGTTTGACTATGGAGGTATTGAGCCTTGTATCATCTTTGGTAGTAACAGATAAGAGCTTACAATGGTAGAAAGCTCTTTTTCTAAGTTGTGATTTTTTTTACTTTTATCACTACTGCTGCTAGTACTACTATTATTACTCTGCATTTTTTTTTGTATGTTAGTGTTTGTATGTAATCGGAAACAGTCCCTCTGCACTTCCAGGGTAGGAGTAAGGCTGCGTACATCCTACCTTCTTCAAACCCCATTTGTAGGATTACACTGGATTGTTGTTGTTGTAGTGCTTGAATGTGTACAAAACTTAAGAAATATTGTTGAAACAAGTTAAGGACATATAAACCAAAAGTATCCTTAGTATCCAGTGCTTTTCAACATATCTTATAAGAGCATCTTTCTCCAAAAAATTATAATAAGAACATGTCCTTAGGATTGTTTTACCAAAAGAGTGATAAACCTTTTTGTAAACTAATTAAATAAGAACATAGAGGATAATCCTAGCCAAGGGTAATTAACTTTAGATCAAAGAATATTGAGCAAGAAAATAAAATATAATTAAGCTCACAAACTCTTTAAGATTAAAAAAGGTATCAAATGTAAACGACAGGCTTACATTCTTGACGTTCTTGTTCCGTAATGTAAGAATAAAGGAGAAAGAGAAGGAATGCCATTAACAGCTACGGGATCTATCTTTATTGATTCCACAATGATGATTACAAAGGTTAGAAGCCAAGTTCTAAACCTTCTCTTGTTTTTACTCATTCTCTCGTTCTTCTCTCTTCTTTTGAAGAAGCCAAAAGTTCCCCACTTTGTTCTCTTACCTAGTATATATATAGTAAGTATTCCCCTTTATCTAACGGTCCTTAGCCAGAGTACCCTAACTTGCCGATTGTACTTAGGTCATTCCCCCTAAATGCCACGACATGTACTTCGCCATGCGGACCTTTTGATGGTTCGACCTCGGCCATGACCGAGATACGCGTCGTTATGGTTCCTTATGGATACAGCCACGGCTTCATCGACCCCTCGCCATTCCTTTTTGCGCCGATCCTCGTATGGTCAGATTCGACCCATACAATTAGTCCCTCCGCCTATTGAGGTCGTATTTGGTCGAATTCGATGGGCGGACTTCATCGATAAGAAAACTTCTGATAAATCTGAGCACCTAGGCAATGGGCGAATACCTCATGGCGAGGTAGCGACATGACATTTCGGGAGTTGTATCAGACTATCACGCTAGTTCAGAATGTCATTAAAGCTCATCATGTGTCATTATGGCGCACGTTTTCTATGTATCGCGTCGTTTCCCGTGCCCTTTCCGTTTTCAAAATGGTGGCGTTTGGCTTTCCCGCTCAGGATAACTTATACCCCTATAAATAGGGGAAAATCTTTCATTTGAATGATGTGCTTCCCAATCGCTCAAGAAAGATTTTCGCAGCTTTTCTTCTTCTCCTTCAGTTTTTCACATTTCCCTCTCTGTAAAAGATTCTTGTGGCCTTTACTTTTTTCCTTTACTATTCCTGATTCTCGCAACCAAAAAAGAGATGGCTAGTGCATCCTCCAACCCTGATAGAGCCGTTGATGCTCCGGTGCCAGAAAATGATATACCCCTACTCGAAGAGGGAGTGGAAATGGCGGAGGACGAGGGTCTTCCGACGGTGGATGAGGTGGTTCCCCACCCAGAGAAAGCGAGGACTGACATCAACAGCCCTGCTGGGGATAAGCCGAAACCTACTTTTTCTATGGTGGATGCTGCGGCACTCACGGCGTTCAAAGCCAAATGGGGGATCCATGATCATATTGAACTGGTTCCGGCGGTTCAGGACATAGTGCATATACACTGTCCGGGCTACTGCGCATTTTATGCGTATCAATTTGTCATCGGATACACGCTTCCCCTTCCCTCATTGGCGGTGGACTTCTGCCGCTTCTATGAGGTATGCCCGGCGCAACTCTCTGCATACGTGTACAAGCTCTTTCTTATGCTCATCAAGTACGCGGAGCTGGCTGACTGAGGAATTTCTTTACAACATATGCGTCACCTCTTCACCCCCCATTTTCTTAGGGGCTCAATGATTCACATGCGTCACCGGGGAACCAAGGGTTTGGTGGTGAAGATGGACGACAAGGCAAATCGCCGCTTTTAGGAGAACTTCTTCTACGTCCGAACAGAGCACGTTGTGTCAAACCTGGCGGGGTTTCCTGAGACGTGGAATTTCGCCCGTAGGTCTTTCTTTCTTTTCACTTTATACATTTTTTTTATGATGGTTGTCGGTCGTCTCCCTTTAATGACCTCGTCGAGCGTTTGCTTTTGTTTTTGCAGCTGAGAGAGTACCTCCTATGCTGGTTTCTAATATTCGCGAGTGTGTGAGCGCGATTCTCCCCCATACGATAGGGACTCCCGAATGGGCACCTTTCCATGAGAGGTTTGGGCGCAAGCCTCCTGCTGGTGAGTCGGCTCATTGCGGTCTTTGTCACTTTGTTCTTTGCTCTGTAATTTCTTTTATCTTATCTTTGTTTGATTGAATCTCTTCTTATTGGCAGGTCGGAGAGGAGTGAGAAGGGCGAGGTCTCCTATGCTCGCTTTCCACCAGCCGGCTTCCTCTGCCCGGCCCGCTCCAATGGCAACTGTGGATAAGGGCATCTAGAGTTTGGTTGTTTGGCGGACCGCGATTGCAACTAAACCCGTTCGTTTGGAGGTTGCTCCTCGGTCGGACATTCCGGTTCCCACAATCCGTTCAACAGAGGAACCTTCCCACAACAGTGACGAAGAGGCTCCGTCAAAGAGGCAGAGGGAGTCTTTGGTTGAGACGTCCTCGAGGGGGAACCCTACTTTGGCGGTATCTGAAGCTGGCGGTGATACTGGCCGGGGTGCGGAGGCAACGCCTATTTTGGTCGTAGAAGAGATCAGCGTGGCAGGGGGATAGAGTTCAGGGGCCACCGCGATTGTTCCGAGCGGCCATCGTCGTCTCGGCAGGGACGCGCCCCCTCTTTGGTCAATGAGAGGTTGAAGGGCGTGGTGGTGGATGATTACGAATCTGATTCCGACATCGATCTGGAGGACATGAGGATGTTCGAGAAAGGCTTTACCAGGGTCGATGTGAGGGCGGAAGGTCCTTCTCGTGTGCTCGAGATTCCATCGGATTTTAACCTGTTGGAGGACACGGTGGAGTTGGTGCCTTAATTTGACCTTCTATGCTCCACCGCCGAAAGTGAGTCTCTTCAGGAGATCAATGATTCCGCTTTTGTCACATGGTGTGGGCGGGATGGCCTTGAGGGTGAGTTTCCTTTCGCCATTTTCTTTGTTTTGTGCCATTTTGCTTTCGTTGATTCCTCCCCTTTTTTTTAGACTTACATGCTGGAGATCGAGAGTGCTCGTAGGGCTGAGACGAGGGCCGAAGTCTTTCTGAAAATGGCCGCAAAGTATCATCGGTATGGCAACAGGTGCCGTGAGATGCATGCGCAACTTAGGGCGGGTGGTAATCCGTTAGGGAGGAGTTGGAGAAAAGAGACAAAGAACTGATGCGGTCTATCCGCAGATGCAGCAAGCTCGAGGAGTTACTTAGTGCCAAAGACGAGGAGCTCGATGTGGGCAAAGGGGTTGCAGCGGAGTGCGAGGATCTTCAGGCGAAGGTGTTGTCTTTGCGAGTTGAGCTTGAGCAAAATACTATCAGAGTTGCCAATCTAAGTGCAGATTGGACGGAGAAAGTGGCTGAGCTAGAAAAGAAAGTGGCCGAGTTGGAGAAAGCCAAGGGGGCTCGAGTGGCGGCTTTGGCGAGGGCAGCGGACCTGGAAGACACTATCTGCGTCCTCAAATCTGAGCGAGAAGCCGACAGGGTGACGACCACGCTGAGGGAGTTACGGCTAGAGGAGCGGATCAGTGAACTTGATCGGGATGCTTCGAGCCCGAGAGATCGAGTTACGGCTCTCGAGGCTGAGAAGGCGCAGCTATTGGCTCAAACCCGCCCTCAAGAATCTGCCTCTGATGCTGTCCCCCACCGCTTGTACGAGCCATGGGTTCATGCCGAGGCCCAATGAAATATATATAAGGGCTTGTGGGAGGCGGGGAACGTTCCTGAGGCCGCTTTTGAAGATGCTCGGGCGAATGCACGTGAGGCTCGTCTTGTCTGATGTTATGACCCTTGCATCTGTTGATGGTTGGCTTATTATGCATTTCAAGTAAGAGTGAAGAAGGCATGGCAAGTGAATAACTTGGAAAAATTGAAGCAAAAGATGGAAAAAGTCATGCAAAAGTTGATGGCCTTCTACAGATATTTGTTTGACTATGGAGTATTGAGCCTTGTAGTATCATGTTTGGTAGTAACAGATAAGTGCTTACAATGGTAGAAAGCTCTTTTCTAAGTTATGATTTTTTTTTTACTTTTATCACTACTGCTGCTAGTACTACTATTATTACTCTGCATTTTTTTTGTATGTTAGTGTTTGAATGTAATCGGAAACAGTCCCTCAGTACTTTCAGGGTAGGGGTAAGGCTGCGTACATCATACCCTCCCTAGACCCCATTTGTGGGATTACACTAGATTGTTGTTGTTGTTGCTGTTGTAGTGCTTGAATGTGTACAAAACTTAAGAAATATTGTTGAAACAAGTTAAGGACATATATAAACCAAAAGTATCCTTAGTATCCAGTGCTTTTCAACATATCTTATAAAAGCATCTTTCTCCAAAAAATTATAACAAGAACATGTCCTTAAGGTTGTTTACCAAAAAAGTGATAAACCTTTTTGTAAACTAATTAAACAAGAACATAGAGGATAATCCTAGCCAAGGGTAATTAACTCTAGATCAAAGAATATTGAGCAAGAAAATAAGATATAATTAAGCTCACAAACTCTTTAAGATTAAAAAAGGTATCAAATGTAAATGACAGGCTTACATTCTTGACGTTCTTGTTCCTTAATGTAAGAATAAAGGAGAAAGAGAAGGAATGCCATTAACAGCTACGGGATCTATCTTTATTGATTCCACAATGACGATTACAAAGGTTAGAAGCCAAGTTCTAAACCTTCTCTTGTTTTTACTGAGCCCCATTCCCTCGTTCTTCTCTCTTCTTTTGAAGAAGCCAAAAGTCCCCCACTTTGTTCTCTTACCTAGTATATATATAGTAAGTATTCCCCTTTATCCAACGGTCCTTAGCAAGAGTACCCTAACCTGCCGATTGTACTATAGTTCGTTCCCCCTAAATGCCACGACATGTACTTCGCCATGCGGGCCTTCTAATAGTTCGACCTCGGCCATTGCCGAGATACCCGTCGTTATGGTGCCTTATGGATACAACCACGACTTATCTACCCCTCGCCATTTCTTTTTGCGCTGATCCTCGCATGGTCGGATTTCAACCCATACAGTTTGTCTCTCCGCCTATTGAGGTCGTGTTTGGGCGAGTTCGATGGGCGGACTTTGTCGATAAGAAAACTTGTGAGAAATCTAAGCACCTTAGGCAATGGGCGAATAACTCATGGAGAGGTAACGGCGTGACATTACGGTAGTTTCACCAGACCGTCACGCCAGTTCAGAATGTCATTAAAGATCATCATGTGTCATTATAGCGCACGTTTTCTACGTATCGCATCGTTTCCCATGCCCTTTCCGTTTTCAAAATGGTGGTGTTTGGATCTCCCGCTCAGGATACTTATACCCCTATAAATAGGGGAAAATCTTTCATTTGGATGATGTGCTTCCCAATCGCTCAAGAAAGATTTTCGCAGCTTTTCTTCTTCTCCTTCAGTTTCTCACATTTCCCTCTTTGTAAAAGATTCTTGTGGCCTTTACTTTTTTCCTTTACTATTCCCGATTCTCACAACAAAAAAAGAGATGGCTAGTGCATCCTCCAACCCTGATAGAGCCGTTGATGCTCCGGTGTCGGAAAACAATATACCCTTACTCAAAGAGGGAGTGGAAATGGCCGAGGACGAGGGTCTTCTGACGGTGGATGAGGTGGTTCCCCACCTAGGGAAAGCGAGGACTGACTTCGACATCCCTGTTGGGGATGAGCCAGAACCTGTTTTTTCTACGATGGATGCTGCGGAACTCACGGGTTCAAAGCCAAATGGGGGATCCCTGATCATATTGAACTGGTTCCGGTGGATCAGGACGTAGTGCATATACACCATCCGGGCTACTGTATTTTTTGCGTATCCATTTGTCATCGGATACTCGCTTCCCCTTCCCTCATTGGCGGTGGACTTCTGCCGCTTCTATGAGGTATGCCCGGCACAACTCTCTCCGTACTTGTACAAGCTCTTCCTTATGCTCATCAAGTACGCAGAGCTGGCTGACCGAGGAATTTCTTTACAACATATGCTTCACCTCTTCGCCCCCCATTTTTTTAGGGGCTCGATGATTCACATGCGTCACCGAGGAACCAAGGGTTTGGTGGTGAAGATGGACGACAAGGCAAATCGTCGCTTTTGGGAGAACTTCTTCTACGTCCGAACAGAGAACGTGGTGTCAAACCCGGCGGGGTTTCCTGAGACGTGGAATTTCTCTCGTAGGTCTTTCTTTCTTTTCACTTTATACATTTTTTCTTAAGATGGTTGTCGGTCGTCTCCCTTTAATGACCTCGTCGAGCGTTTGCTTTTCTTTTTGCAGCCGAGAGAGTACCTCCTCCACTGGTTGCTAATATTCGCGAGTGGGTGAGCGCGATTCTCCCCCATACGATGAGGACTCGCGAATGGGCACCTTTCCATGAGAGGTTTGGGCGCAAGCCTCCTACTGGTGAGTCGGCTCGGTGCTATCTTTGTCGCTTTGTTCTTTGCTCTGTAATTTCTTTTATCTTATCTTTGTTTGATTGAATCTCTTCTCATTGGCAGGTCGGAGAGGAGTGAGAAGGGCGAGGGCTCCTGTGCTCGCTTTTCTCCAGTCGGCTTCCTCTGCCTGGCCCGCTCCAAGGGCAACTGTGGATGAGGGCATCCAGAGTTTTGTTGTTTGGCGGACCGCATTCGTGACTAAACCCGTTCGTTTGAAGGTTGCTCCTCGGTCGGACATTTTGGTTCCCACAGTCTGTTCAACGGACGAACCTTCCCGCAACAGTGGCGAAGAGGCTCTGTCAAAGAGGCAGAGGTTGTCATAGAGGGAGTCTTTGGTTGAGACATCCTCGAGGGGCGACCCTACTTTGGCGGTATCTGAAGCTGGCGGTGATACTAGCCGTGGTGCGGAGGCAACGCCTATTTCGATCGTAGAAGAGATCACCGAGGTAGGGGGACAAAGTTCGGGGGCCGCCGCGATTGTTTCGAGTGGTCCATCATCATCTCGGCAGGGCCGCGCCCCCTCTTCGGCCAATAAGATGTTGAAGGGAGTGGTGGTGGATGATTACGAATTTGATTCTGACATCGATCTGGAGGACATAAGGATGTTCGAGGAAGTCTTTACCAGGGTCAATGTGAGGGCGGAAGGTCCTTCTCGTGTGCTCGAGATTCCATCGGATTTTAACCTGTTGGAGGACACGGTGGAGTTGGTGCCTCAATTTGACTTTCTGTGCTCCGCCACAGAAAGTGAGTCTCTTCGGGGGATCAATGATTCTGTTTTGTCATGTAGTGTGGCCGGGATGGCCTTGAGCGTGAGTTTTCGTTCGCCATTTTCTTTGTTTTGTGCCATTTTGCTTTCGGTGATTCCTCCCCTTTTTTAGACTTACATGCTGGAGATCGAGAGTGCTCGTGGGGCTGAGACGAGGGTCGAAGTCTTTCTAAAAATGGCCACGAAATATCGTCGATATTGCAACAGGTGCCGTGAGATGCATGCGCAACTTAGGGCGGACTCAATCCGTTAGGGAGGAGCTGGAGAAAAGAGACGAAGAACTGATGCGGTCTATCCGCAGATGCAGTGAACTCGAGGAGTTACTCAGTGCCAAAGACGAGGAGCTCGAGGTGGGCAAAGGGGTTGCAGCGGAGTGCGAAGATCTTCAGGCGAAAGTGCTGTCTTTGCGAGCTGAGCTTAAGAAAAATACTACCAGAGTCGCCAATCTAAGTGCAGAATGGACGGAGAATGTGGCTGAGCTAGAAAAGAAGGTGGCCGGGTTGGAGAAAGCCGAGGGGGCTCGAGTGGCGGCTTTGGCGAGGGCAGCAGCGTTGGAAGGCACTATCCGCGTCCTCAGATCTAAGCGGGAAGCCGACAGGGTGACGACCACGCTGAGGGAGGCACGGCTCGAGGAGCGGATCGATGAACTTGATTGGGATGCTTCGAGCCTGGGAGATCGAGTTATGGCTCTCGAGGCTGAGAAGGCGCAGCTGTTGGCTCAAGCCCGCCCTCAAGAATCTGCCCCTGCTGCTCCCCACCGCTTGTACGAGCTATGGGTTCATGCCGAGGCCCAATGAGATATATATAAGGGCTTGTGGGAGGCGGGGAGCATTCCTGAGGCCGCTTTTGAAGATGCTCGGGCGAATGCACGTGAGGCTCGTCTTGCCTGATGTTATGACCCTTGCGATACCGGAGGCCGGTGAGGGTGCTGAGATTGAAGATGGGCTTCCTTCTGATGATGACGATGCTGGGGAGAATGGTGGTGGAGATGATGCCGAGTTAAATTTATTTTGCAGCTTTTGTACTTAGTTTTTTTGTTCTTTTGTTGTTGTTTGTTTTCATCTTTTTCTTGGGGGCTCGCTTTTGGCCTTTTGTAAGGCGCAGCTGTTGCGCATGTACATCTTCTGAATAAAATAGTCGTTCTGCCTTTGGTTACATATCTTTTGACTTTCTATCTCTTCTATTTTTTTTGAAAAAGATCTTCGGATTTCCCTGTGATGAGTCCCTGATTTTTAATTAGGAATTCGGATGAGGTCGAATTCAGTTTGCTTGATTCGAGCGAGATCGGATCTCATTTTGTTGGTTCAAATAAAGTCATTTTTTATCTGTAAATTCGAGCGAGGTTGACTTCTGATTTGCCAACTTGGGCGAAGTCAGTTTTGACTTGCAAATGCGAGCGAGGTCGAAATCGAACTTGCCAACTTGGGCGAAATCAGTTTTGACTTTGTAAATTCGAGCGAGGTCGAATTCAGACTTGCCGACTTGGGCGAAATTAGTTTTGACTTTGTAAATTTGAGCGAGGTCGAATTCAGACTTGCCAACTTGGGCGAAATCAGTTTCGACTTGTAAATTCGAACGAGGTCGAATTCAGACTTTCCAACTTGGGCGGAATCAGTTTTGACTTTGTAAATTCGAGCGAGGTCGAATTTTTTCTCCGTTTGGAGATGGCTAGTGGCTGTAAGTGTGTGAATTCGAGTTAGATCGAATTATGAACCGTTATGAGTTCGACGAGGTCGAACCTTGACTTGTTAATTCGAACAAAATTGAATTTAACTTTCGCTTGGCGATGGCCGTGGGCCATAGGGGTGTGAATTCGAGCGAGACCGAATTATGACCCGTTATGAGTTCAATGAGGTCGAACCTTGACTTGCTAATTTGAACGAAATCGAATTTAACTTTCGCTTGGCGATGTGCTTGCTCGGTGGAGTGGTAAGAATGTGGCACGCGGCCTGGCTTTTATTGGAGAATGTTACTCGTTGTTGTATCGTTTATGCGTGCGCCGGGATGAGTCCTAGTTTATTTACTCTTGCTTTCGTTGGAGAATATTATGCGTTGTTGCATAGTGTGTGCGTCGGTGGAGTCCGAATTCATCTAGTCCCTTCATTGCTCGACCTGGAAAGGCCGTTGACGGGACGAGCGACGAACTTATTGCTCGGGCTTCTGGGTACCCTGGGACTTGATTAATTCAAACAAAGTTCGGATGTGATTCGTAATATTTAGTTGGATGAATTGGCGTAGGATTGTCATGGCGAATATACGTGCAAGCTTCTCGAGTTCATGATCTGCCTGTGTCGGAAGGACTGTACGTTCCATGGGCTCACCACTTAGTCCCAGGTCGTGGAGATTTTCTTAGTAATACCAGCATGTTCTGAGCCGTTTGTCTGTTTTTGTAATATGGTATGGTGTGGAGAGTTTTGCTCGACCATTGCCTGCGGGATGGCACGGTGCGGAACGTTTTCCCGATGTGTTCGGTGGCATTTGTTCCTTGTTCGCACACCTGGGAGAATGCTCGTGTTCCTATACCAATCAAAAAAGAAAAATAACAAGTTAAACCCAAACGAAATTGCCTGTTACATTGATCTGATAAGCTGGCGAGGGGAGGGGGCGCTGCAGGACGGCTCGTTTTATCCCGTGCTCGAATGGCGGGTTCATATTTGGTAACCTCGTGTTTGGCTTCGCCGTTAGTCGCGTCTTGGCTTCTTATGGGATGAACTTACTTTGCTCGTTGGGATCTCGAGCTCGAGACCCGGTACGATCCCGTCCAATGTGCACAAAATAAGGGAAACACAAGTTATACTCCGTACATAAATTACACTCCGTTCATACGGGTACAAAAATAGGGCAGGACAAGCCAGTTATTTCAAAGAATCACACAGTAGGCTATCGTCCAGTCGTAAGAGGTGGAAGTATAAATCGGTATATATCGTTAATATGGTAAATATGATTGCGGATGTGCTCAGTGCGTAGTGACCGTGATCCCACTTTGAGAACTCGTACGACGTATCAAACCCATCGCTACAGCAAGACTTGGATTTTGTATCGATACCAAACATGGTTTCGATTTCATGCAAAGATCTGACCTTGGTTGGTTTGGTTACATCAAAAGCTTGCCTACAACTTTCTCAAGTTGGTGTTTATATTGAGTGGGTGAGGCTACGACAACCGGGAAGTGAAACTCTGACTGACTTTAGATCTAGAGGGAACTAAGATTTTGGCTAGAAAATCCCTACAGACGGCGCCAAATTGTTTTACCAAAAGAGTGATAAACCTTTTTGTAAACTAATTAAACAAGAACATAGAGGATAATCCTAGCCAAGGGTAGTTAACTCTAGATCAAAGAATATTGAGCAAGAAAATAAGATATAATTAAGCTCACAAACTCTTTAAGATTAAAAAAGGTATCAAATGTAAACGACAAGCTTACATTCTTGACGTTCTTGTTCCGTAATGTAAGAATAAAGGAGAAAGAGAAGGAATGCCATTAACAGCTACGGGATCTTTCTTTATTGATTCCACAATGATGATTACAAGGTTAGAAGCCAAGTTCTTAACCTTCTCTTGTTTTTACTGAGCCCCATTCTCTCGTTCTTCTCTCTTCTTTTGAAGAAGACAAAAGTCCCCCACTTTGTTCTCTTACCTAGTATATATATAGTAAGTATTTCCCTTTATCCAACGGTCCTTAGCCAGAGTACCCTAACCTGCCGATTGTACTTTAGGTCGTTCCCCCTAAATGCCACGACATGAACTTCGCCATGCGGGCCTTTTGATGGTTCGACCTCGGCCATGGCCGAGATACCCGTCGTTATGGTACCTTATGGATACAACCACGGCTTAATCGTCCCCTCGCCATTCCTTTTTGCGCCGATCCCCGTATGGTCAGATTTCGACCCATACAAAAGTCATAATGAGATATTAAAATTTTGAAATGGATTAATGAAGGAAAGAAAATAAATCATATAAAAGGGAATATATAGAGCATATTTACCCACTCACCCCCCCCCCTCTACAATTTTTTTTACTTTTTTTTTGTATTTTAAATTTTTTGTTTTTTGTTTTTTCGTTTTTCTGCACTACCCACCCTAACTGCCCCTCCCCTCCACCCCCCCATCCCCCACCCCCAAATAATTTTTTTTTTATATTTTCAGTTCTGGTTTTTTTATTTTTTCAGTTTAAAGGTTCGAAATTTTACGAGTTCCAAAGTTATGAGTTCGGAGGTTTATGTGTTTGGAAATTTACGGGTTTAGTAATTATAGAGTTTACGAGTTCGAAAGTTTAGCGGTTCAGAAGTTTATGAAATTTGTGGGTTCAGAAGGTTGTTGGTTCGAAAGTTTATGGCTTCATGTTTATTGTCTCCAAATTATTTATGAATACTCTTGAGAAGTTATTTTCCTTAATTTACGTACCAAATACCAGAAAATGAGTAAGATTACTACTTATTTTCATGGAAAATATTTTCTTGGAAAATATTTTCCACGAAAAACATTTTCCGCTATACCAAACACACCCGAAGAGTGGACATTTTAGAAGGAACTTTAACGGGCTAATTAGTTTTAATGTACAGAGATTTCAAGCCAAATGTAGAACAGCAAGAGAGAATAAGTAAGAAAACTCAACCAAAAGAAAAAGATATGTGTCTCTCATTTTCATATAGATACACTCCCTCTGTTTCAATTTATGTGAACCTATTTCCTTTTTAGTTTCTGCCAAAATTAATGACCCATTTCCATATTTTATAATAATTAACCTTTATACAACGATTTATAGTCACACAAAACATTTGTGCCTCATTTTACACCACAAGTTCAAAAATCTTCTTTTTTTCTGCTTCTTAAATTTCGTGTCCAGTCAAATAAGTTCACATAAAATAAAACGGATCGAGTATATTTTTATTTAATAATTTGTATCTGTTAACAAACAATTGATAAGTGTTTACCACCCCTCATATCCCTTTTTCTTAAAAAAAGTTTTTTACTTTTCTTTATTTGATTGTCTTATTTTTCGTTAATTGTATTTTCTACACCAAAATGATATTCATGCGTAGCCCCAAGCCCCCAACCCCCATTATATTTTTGAAATATTACCTCCTATAGCAAATGTTGATACCTTATTTATTATAAATAAATAAACTTTCAAAAAATTATCTCCTATAGCTACCTTTTGATTCTTATAGCAAAATATCTATTTATGATGTGTATTACTTTTCTCTCTCCCTCTCTCTTCCCTCTCCCCTCGTTTCTCTTTCCTCTTTCTTCTCTTTTTCCCCCGATTTTTTCTTCCCCTACTTTTGGAAACCCTAGCAGGGGCTGTGTTCCGCCAACGACAGATCCAGTCGGCGACCACTTCCCCCCTTCTTTGTTGTGTCACCCCTAACCCCCTCCTCCGGCCGGTGATTTCTTTCACACAATTGTGTTACACATTCTAAATTTTTCTTAGATTTTGCATTGATTGTTCATGTTTGCCTTGTGAGATCTGAACAAGTTCTGTCTCTAGTTTCTGTTTGATCCTTTAAATTGGTGCTTCTTCAACAACTGTCTTCATTTAACTGGCAGCGACGCCCCACATGGCGGCAGCCTGGATATCGGTGGGTTGGGGACGGAGTTTGGGGCTGAGGAACTTGAAGAGTCTGTTACCTTTTTTTTCATTGTATTTCAATGTATCTCACTGTATTCCATGTATTTCATTGTATTCACTGTCTTTAGTTTTTTTTACTTTTTCAATATATTCACTGTATTTAACTGTATTCAATGTAATTATATAATTTCAAAGCTTCACTTTGTTTCACTATTTTGTCCAGCAGTATATTTTCAGCAGTATGTATTCAATGTATTGTAGAATGTGCAATATAATTTATGTGATGACCCAAAAGGACATCTCCTGTTTTAGAACTCGATTCCGTATTCCGTGGCCTTAAAAAACCTCATTTTGTTTCTCCTCGATTTGCGTGCACAGTCCGGGCGTGTATCCAGAAAGCTTTTATGTGAAAAAGTGATGAACTAATAATTTTTGGCCTAAGAAGTTGATTTTTATTGACTTTGGTCAATGTTTTGGGTAAACGGACCCGGACTTGTGTTCTGACGGTCCCGGTGGGTCCGTAGTAAAATATGGGACCTGGGCGTATGCCCGGAATCAGATTCCGAGGTCCCTAACCCGAGAAATGAATTTTTGATGAACATTTTAAGACTGAAATTATAAAGGTTTTAAGAGTTTGGTTAATATTTGATCTTGTTGGCACCGGGTCTGCATTTTGGTTCTGAAGCCCGGTATAGGTCCGTTATGATATTTATACCTTGTCTGTGAAATTTGGTGAGAAATGAGATTGATTTGACGTGATTCGAACCTTTGGTTGAGAAAATAGAAGTTTTGAAACTTTCTTGAAACTTTCATGCAATTTGGTACGAAATTCGTAGTTCTAGGTGTTATTTTGGCGATTTGATCGTGCGAGCAAGTTCGTATGATGTTTTATTGGAGCCCCGAGGGCTCGGGTGAGTTTCGGATAGGCATCGGGGTGTTTTAGACTTAGAAAATCTGGTATTGTGTTGCAGCAGCTGTTCTGATATGCCCTTCTTGGCGTTCGCGTAGGTAGTATCACGAACTCGAAAGGTAAAATGGGGCAGGGGGAATTTCCTCTTCGCGAACGCGAAGGACTGGTCGCAAACGCGGAGCAGCGGGGGCTTTACCCTTCGCGAAAGCGACCTGTCTATCGCGAGCGTGCAGAATATGGGACTTGGGGAGGGGGTCATGCTTACGTGAACGCGACCACTGGGTCGCGGACGCGAAGGCCAGGGGGGAGAGTTTCCGTACACGAACGCGTAGATAGGCTCACGTACGTGAAGGCCTTAGGCTGCTGTGCATCGCGATCGCGACAGGTCTCTTGCGAACGCGATGAAGACCTGTCGAGTGTTTTAAAACAGACTTCAAAACGGGAATTTCAAAATTTCATATCTTCTTCACCAGAGCTCGACCTAGGGCGATTCTTGAAGGGGGATTTCAACACCAAATCATAGGTTTGTGTTCTTTAACTCATTTCCTTCAATTTCCATCAAAACCCATTAGATTTCTTGCCCTAAATCTTGTTCTTTCATGGTAGAATTAGGGATTTTAGGAAGAATTGGGGGTTTTATAAATTGGGGATTTAGACCTCGATTTGGGGTCGGATTCCGAAACTAATTACATATTTGGGCTCGAGGGTAAAGGGGTGAATGGGTTTTGGTTCAAACTTCGAGTTTTGACCAAGCGGGCCCGGGGTCAGTTTTTGACTTTTGGGGGAAATGTTGGGAACTTGTAATTATGTATTGGAATTGATTTCTTTAGCGATAATTGATGTTATTAAATTAATTATGACTAGATACGAGTGGTTCAGAGGTGGAAACTAGAGGAAAAACGGTAATAAGCTATGAGTAGCCTACGGATCGAGGTAAGTGTTTGGTCTAACTTTGACTCGAGGGATTAGGGATCCCCGACGTAATTGCTATGTGAAAATACATGTGTGTGGTGTATAGGTGAGGTGACGAGTACCTATGCGCCGCCAATTTATCTGTTTTGACTGTTCCCTTCCCGTTCTTAATATATTCTCTTCCTGTCTTATTGGTGTTTTCATGTTTAATTGCTTCTTGTTAGATGTTGTTTTCTTTATTGAAGGTATTAACTATTTCGTAGTTTCATTATATTTCATTATTGGTTTAAGTTGGTTTATTAGTGTTTCATGATATATTTTGGTTGGTCTCGCTGTGTAGTATTAATTGAGTGAAGTTTCATGATTGTATAGCCTTCTGTTGCTTTGTTTTGAGGCTTAAATATTGTGGAGGGTTTTGAGCTAAACTGTGAAATTCCTATTCTTATTGTGTGATTGGTACAAATATGGTGGGATCGGGTTGCGCGCCGCAACAGGAGGAATAAGGGTGATATATTGAGGATGAATAAGGGTGAAATGTGATTGTCTGGTGGGATCGGGTTGCGCGCCGCAACAGGAGAAATAAGGGTGATATATTGAGGAGTAATAAGGGTGGATTGTTATTGTACGGTGGGATCGGGTTGCACGCTGCAACAGGAGGAATAAGGGTGGGTTGATAAGGATTAATAAGGGTGAATGTTCATATTGATACTGATTATATGGTGGGATCGGGATGCGCGCCGCATCAGTTTATTGTTATGTATCCTTCTTCTACTGTAAAGTTATTCCGTAGTTTTGTATCTTACCTAAGGATTGTTATAGCTGGATACTGATAAGATATTTGAGTTCCGTATTCATTTTTGTTGCAACTTACTGTTTCATTTTGTACCGTACTTCTTTTTCGCTTTATTATATACTATATGCAGGTTATATTGTAAATGCCTTGTCGTAGCCTCGTCCTTACCTCGTCGAGGTTAGGCTCGGCACTTACCAGTACATGGGGTCTGTTGTAGTGATACTGCACTCTACACTTTCTGTGCAGATTTTGGAGCTGGTAGTGGCTGATCGAGAGGTCGGTTGCAGACTTTCATCTAGGAGACCCAAGGTAGTACTGCTGGCGTCCGCAGGCCCTGGCGTCCCCTCCTATGTTCTACATTCCTATTTTCTTTTCTTTCGAAACAGATGTAAATTTCGTTCAGACTAATGTTTGTAGATATTCATAGTGTGTTCGTGGATTGTGGCACCAGTTTCTGGGTGGTAACAGTTTCGGTATTGATAATAGTATATAGATAACCGGTTAATTATGTACTTCCGTATTTATTTCAGCTTGATTTGGTTTTGTTAATTTTACTCTATGAAATGTAATGGAAAAAAGTGAATAAAACTCCAACGTTGGCTTGCCTAGCGAGTGCGATGTTAGGCGCCATCATAGTCCCGATGGTGGGAATTCCGGGTCGTGACAAGTCGGTATCAGAGCACTAGGTTGCATAGGTCTCACAATTCATGGACAAGCTTAGTAGAGTCTGAGGGATCGGTAAGGAGACGTCTGTGCTTATCCCCCAGAGGCTACAGATTTTAGGAACAATTTCACTTCTATTCTTCTCAATCGTGCGATTTGATCTCTCAATTCTAATTGAACTCTCTACTCTTGTTCCTTCGCAGATGGCGAGAACACGTACCGCTTCATCAGCTGATCAGCAGCCCGAACCCCCAGTGGCAGCTCTTACGAGGGGCAGAGTACAAGGCCGAGGCCGTGCTAGAGGCCGAGGCAGGGGCAGGGCTCAGCCCGGAGCTCGAGCAGCAGCACCAGCGGCGGAGCCTCAGGTAGAGTTTGATGAGGAGGCTCCGGCCCAGACCGTTCCAGCAGGGCCATCTCAGGTTCCAGAGGGGTTCATCGTTACCCCGGTACTTCAGGATTCTTTGGTCCGTCTAGTGGGCCTTATGGAGAGTGTTACTCAAGCCGGCACATTCCTGGTAGCACCAACCATCTCTCGAGCTGGGGGAGGAGCACAGACTCCCGCTACTCACACTTCGGAGAAGATGGCTCCCTAGTTTCAGACTCCAGCAGCTCAGCTAGTTGGGGTAGTTCCGCTGGGTGTTGCAGCAAAGACTGGCGATGGATCAGCAATGTCTTCTGAGGCTATGTGGAGATTGGATAGGTTTACCAAGCTTTTCACCACTACCTATGGCGGTACATCTTCAGAGGATCCCCAAGACTATCTGGACGGTTGTCACGAGGTATTACGAAACATGGGGATAGTGGAGACCAATGGGGTCAAATTTTCTACCTTTCGTCTGTCAGGTTCCGCCAAAAAATGGTGGAGGGATTTTTGTTTGGCCGGACCAGCTGGGTCGCCAGCTCTTACTTGGGACCAGTTCTCTCAGCTATTTCTGGAGAAGTATCTTCCTATCACTTAGAGAGAGGACTATAGGAGGCAGTTTGAGCGCCTTCAGTAGGGTTCTATGACTGTCACTCAGTACGAGACTAGATTTGTTGATTTGGCCCGTCATGCTCTTGTTATACTTCCTACCGAGAGAGAGAGAGAGGGTGAGGAGGTTTATTTACGGACTTGCTCAGCCTATCAGATTGTAGATGGCTAAGGAGACAGGGAGTGAGATTTCTTTCCAAGATGCTCCCAATGTGGCCCGACGAGTTGAGATGGTTCTATCTCAGGGGAGTGGTCAGGGGCCTGACAAGAGGCCGCGTCACTCCTGTGGATTCGGTGGGGCCTCATCTAGAGTTTGAGGTACTTTTGGTAGAGGCCATCCTCCCATGCCGTTTCATTCAGCACTTTAGACATCCCATGGAGCTTCAGCGAGTCGTGGTCCTTATGTACCTCCTTCAGGGCAGCCAGCTTATAGTGCACCGTCAGCTCCTATCAGAGCACCTCCTCTTCAGAGTTATTAATGCGGTCAGTCGACTCGTCAGGACCAGTCTCAATTTTCGCAGCCACAGTATCAGGATGGATGTTTCAAGTGTGGTGAGTATGGGCATATCCATAGGACCTGTCTGAGATTAGTGGGAGTTCAGTTACAGTAGCAGGGTTCTCGTGCCATGATCCCGGCACCTCCCGCCCAGCCAGCTAGAAGTAGGGGTCAGGGAGCCAGAGGTAGAGGTCAGCCCGCTAGAGGTAGAGGTCAGGCCGTTAGAGGTGGAGGCCAAGCCGCTAGAGGTGGAGGCCAGCCAGCAGAAGGCCGTCCTAGGGATATGGTTTTGAGTGGTGGGGCCCAGCCCCGATGTTATGCTTTCCCAGCCAGGCCCAAGGCTGAGTCATCTGATGTTGCTATCACAGGTACTATTTCGGTTTGCAGTAGAGATGCTTCAGTTCTATTTGATCCAGGGTCTACATACTCCTATGTGTCATCTTATATTTGGTTGTTCCTCGTGATTCTTTGAGTGCTCCCGTATATGTGTCCACACTAGTGGGGGATTCTATTGTTGTAGACTGTGTCGATTGTTCGTGTGTGGTTATTATGGGGGGTCTTGAGACTAGCGTAGATTTCCTACTTCTCGATATGGTTGATTTCGATGTCATTTTGGGGATGGATTGGCTGTCATTTTATCACGCTATATTAGACTGTCACGCCAAGACCGTGACCTTAGCATAGCCGGGATTGCCTCGATTAGAGTGGAGAGGGACTCCTAGTCATTCTACCAGCAGGGTTATTTCTTATATGAAGGCTCAACGTATGGTCGAGAAGGGGTGTTCGCCTTATTTGGCTTATCTTCGTGATTCTAGTGCGGAGGTTCCTTCCAAGGATTCTGTACCAGTTGTTCGGGAGTTCCCAGAGGTATTTCCTGCAAACCTGCCGGGGATGCCACCCGACAGGGATATTGACTTTTGTATTGATTTGGCTCCGGGCACTCAGCCCATTTCTATTCTGCCGTACCGCATGGCCCCGCCAGAGTTGAAAGAAATAAAGGAGCGGTTGCAAGATTTTCTTGATGAGGCTTTATTAGACCTAGTGTCTCGCCCTGGGATGCACCGTTGTTGTTTGTAAAGAAAAAGGATTGGTCGATGAGGATGTGCATAGACGATCGGTACTTGAACGAAGTTACCATCAAGAACAAGTATCCATTGCCGAGGATTGATGACTTATTTGATCAGCTTCAGGGTACCAAGGTGTTTTCAAAGATCTATTTGAGGTCTGGCTACCATCAGTTGAGGATTAGGGCATCCGATGTCCCTAAGACAGCCTTCCGGACCCGGCGTGGGCACTATGAGTTTCTGGTGATGTCATTTGGGTTGACAAATGCCCCAGCAGCATATATGGATTTGATGAACCGAGTGTTCAAGCCCTATCTGGATTCCTTTATGATTGTTTTTATTGATGATATCTTGATCTACTCTCGCAGTCGAGAGGAGCATGAGTAGCATCTTCGGATCGTTCTTCAGACTCTGAAGGAAAAGCCAGTTATATGCTAAGTTTTCGAAATGTGAGTTTTGGTTGAGTTCAGTTGCTCTCTTGGGTGACGTTGTATCAGTAGAGGGTATTCAGGTGGATCCTAAGAAGATTGAGGCAGTAAAGGACTGGCCTAGACCCACATCAGCTATAGAGATTCGAAGTTTCTTTGGTTTGGCAGGTTATTACCATCAGTTTGTGGAGGGATTTTCATCTATAGCAGCCCCGATGACCAGGTTAACTCAGAAGGGTGCCCCGTTCAGATGGTCGGACGAGTGTGAGGCGAGCTTTCTGAAGCTCAAGACAACTTTGACTACGACGCCGGTGTTGGTGTTACCCATAGGTTCAGGGCCCTATACAGTATATTGTGAGGCATCTCATATTGGACTTTGTGCGGTATTGATGCAGGGTGGCAATGTTATTGGATATGCTTCGCGGCAACTGAAGGTTCACGAGAAGAATTATCCAGTACATGACTTAGAGTTGGCAGCCATTGTCCACGCGCTGAAGATTTGGAGGCACTATTTATATGGGGTGTCGTGTGAGGTGTTCACGGATCATAAGAGTTTGCAGTATTTGTTCAAGCAGAAAGAGCTCAATTTGAGTCAAAGAAGGTGGTCGGAGCTGTTGAAAGACTATGATATCACCATCTTGTATCATCCCGGGAAGGCCAATCTGGTGGCCGATGCTTTGAGTAGGAAGTTAGCTAGTATCGGTAGCCTTGCATATATTCCAGTCGGTGAGAGACCGCTTGCTTTAGATGTTTAGGCCTTAGCCAATCGGTTCGTGAGGTTGGATATTTCTGAGCCCAGTCGTGTTTTAGCTTGCACAGTTGTATGGTCTTCCTTGTTTGAGCGTATCAGGGAGCGGCAATATGATGACACTCATTTGCTTCTACTTAGGGACAGAGTGCGGCATGGTGATGCCAAACATGTTACAGTTGGAGACGATGGAGTTTTGAGGATGCATGGTCGTGTTTGTGTGCCTAATGTGGATGGGCTTCGTGAGTTGATTCTAGAGCGAGGCTCACAGTTCCCGGTTTTCTATTCATCCGGGCGCCGCTAAGAAGTATCAGGACTTGCGGCAACATTATTGGTGGAGAAGGATGAAGAAGGATATTGTTGCATATGTAGCTCGGTGATTAAATTGTCAGCAAGTAAAGTACGAGCATCTGAGACTTGGTGGTTTGCTTCAGAAGATAGAGATTCCTGAGTGGAAGTGGGAGCGTATCACTATGGATTTCGTTGTTGGACTCCCACGGACTCAGAGGAAGTTCGACGCTATTTGGGTTATTGTGGATAAACTCATCAAGTCAGTGCATTTCATTCCCGTGGCAGTTTCCTATTCTTCGGAGCGGTTGGCAGAGATTTATATCCGTGAGATCGGTCGTCTTCATGGTGTGCCCGTGTCTATCATTTCAGATCAAGGTACGCAGTTTACCTCGCATTTTTGGAGGGCAGTACAACGTGAGTTGGGTAGGCGGGTCGAGTTGAGAACAACATTTCATCCTCAGACGGACGGATAGTCCGAGCGTACTATTCAGATCTTAAAGGATATGCTCTGCGCCTGTGTTATTGACTTTGGAGGTTCTTGGGATCAGTTCTTGCCATTAGCGGAGTTTACCTACGACAACAGTTATCGGTCGAGCATCAAGATGGCTCCCTTTGAGGCATTATATGGTAGACGGTGTCGATCTCCGGTTGGGTGGTTTGCCGGGGGAGGCTCGGTTATTGGGTACAGAAGTGCAGGATGCCTTGGATAAGGTTAAGATCATTCAAGATAGACTTCGTACAGCTCAATCCAGGCAAAAGAGTTATGCCGACCGTGAGGTTCGTGATGTGGCATTCGTGGTCGGAGAGAGAATGTTGCTTCGGGTGTCACCCATGAAGGGTGTGATACGGTTTGGGAAGAAGGCAAGTTAAGCCCTAGGTTCATCGGGCCTTTTGAGATTCTTGATCGAGTGGGAGAGGTGGCCTACAGACTCGCGTTGCCACCAGGTTTATCAGCGGTGCATCCAGTGTTTTATGTGTCCATGCTTCGGAAGTATCACGACGATCCATCCCACGTGTTAGTTTTTAGCACTGTCCAGTTGGACAATGATTTGACCTACGAGGAGGAGCCGGTAGCTACTATAGAACCGGCAGGTTCGTCATTTGAGATCGAAGAGTTATCCTTCGGTTCAAGTGCAGCGGAGAGGTTAGCCTGTTGAGGCAGCTATCTGGGAGTCCGAGTCCGGTATGCGGAGCAGATATCCCCATCTTTTCACCAACTCAGGTACTTTTCTATGTCCGTTCGAGGACGAACGGTTGTTTTAGAGGATGGAGAATGTGATGACCCAAAAGGTCATCTCCTATTTTAGAACTCGATTCTGTGTTCCGAGGCGTTAAAAACCTCATTTGTTTCTCCTCGATTTGCGTGCGCAGTCCGGGCGTGTATCTGGAAAGCTTTTATGTAAAAAAGTGATGAAATAATAATTTTTGGCCTAAAAAGTTTAGTTTTGTTGACTTCGGTCAATGTTTTGGGTAAACGGACCCGGACCCATGTTTTGACAGTCCTGGTGGGTCCGTAGTAAAATATGGGACTTGGGCGTATGCCCGGAATTAGATTCCGAGGTCCTTAGCCCGAGAAATGAATTTTTGATGAAAATTATAAGACTAAAATTATAAAGGTTTTAAGAATTTGATTAATATTTGATCTTGTTGGTATCGGGTCCGTATTTTGGTTCTGGAGCCCAGTACATGTCCGTTATGATATTTATACCTTATCTGTGCAATTTGGTGAGAAACGGCACTACTGATTTGACGTGATTCGGACCTTTGGTTGAGAAAATAGAAGTTTTGAAAATTTCATGCAATTTGATACTAAATTCGTAGTTCTAGGTGTTATTTTGGCGATTTGATTGTGTGAGCAAGATCCTATGATGTTTCTTTGGGGCCCCGAGGGCTCGGGTGAGTTTCGGATAGGCATCGGGGTGTATTAGACTTAGAAAATCTAGTATTGTGTTGCAGCAGATGTTCTGATATGCCCTTCTTCGCGTTCGCGTAGGTAGTATCGCGAACGCGAAAGGTAAAATGGGGCGGGGGAATTTCCTCTTCGCGAATGCGAAGGACTGGTCGCGAATGCGGAGCAGCGGGGGCTTTACCCTTCGCGAACGCGACCTGTCTATCGCGAACGCGAAGAATATTGGACTGGGGGAGGGGGGTCATGCTCTTCTACGCGAACGCGACAACTGGGTCGCGAACGCGAAGGCCAGGGGAGAGAGTTGCCATACGCGAATGCGTAGATAGGCTCACAAACACGAAAGCCTTAGGCCGATGTGCATCGTGACCGCGACAGGTCTCTCGCGAACGCGATGAAGACCTGTCCAATGTTTTAAAAACAGACTTCAAAACGGGAATTGTTCAAAATTTCATATCTTCTTCACTAGAGCTCGACCTAGGGGGATTTCAACACCAAATCATAGGTTTGTGTTCTTTTACTCATTTCCTTCAATTTCCATCAACACTCATTAGATTTCTAGCCCTAAATCTTGTTCTTTCATGGTAGAATTAGGAATTTTAGGAAGAATTGGGCTTTTTATAAATTGGGGATTTAGACCTCAATTTGGGGTCGGATTCCGGAACTAATTACATATTTGGGCTCGGGGGTGAATGGGTGAATGGTTTTTGGTTCGAACCTCGAGTTTTGACCAAGCGGGCCCGGGGTCGGTTTTTGACTTTTTGGGGGAAATATTGGGAAACTTGCAATTATGTATTGGAATTGATTTCTTTAGCAATAATTGATGTTATTAAGTTAATTATGACTAAATACAAGTGGTTTGAAGGTGGAAACTAGAGGAAAAGCAGTAATTGAGCAGTGAGTGGCCTACGGATCGAGGTAAGTGTTCGGTCTAACTTTGACTCAAGGGATTAGGGATCCTCGACGTAATAGCTATGTGAAAATACATATGTGTGGCGTATAGGTGATGTGACGAGTACCTATGCACCGCCAATTTATCTGTATAGACTGTTCGCTTCCCGTTCTTAATGTATTGTCTTCATGTCTTAACTTCTACATGCTTATTGGTGTTTCCATGTTTAATTGCTTCTTGTTAGATGTTGTTTTCTTTATTGAAGGTATTAACTATTCCGTAGTTTCATTGTATTTCATTATTGGTTTAAGATGGTTTATCAGTGTTTCATGGTATATTTAGGTTGGTCTCGCTGTGTAGTATTAATTGAGTAAAGTTTCATAATTGTATAGCCTTCTATTGCTTTGGTTTGAGGCTTAAATATTGTGGAGGTTTTTGAGCTAAACTGTGAAATTCCTATTCTTATTGTGTGATTGGTACTGATATGGTGGGATTGGGTGATGCGTCGCAACAGGAGGAATAAGGGTGAAATGTGATTGTCTGGTGGGATCGGGTCGCACCGCAACAGAAGGAATAAGGGTGATATATTGAGGAGTAATGAGGGTGGATTGTTATTGTACGATAGGATCGAGTTGCACGCCGCGACAGGAGGAATAAGGGTGGATTGATAAGGATTAAAAATGGTGAATGTTCATATTGATACTGATTATATGGTGGGATCAGGATGCGCGCCGCATCAGTCTATTGTTATGTATTTTTGCTGTAAAGTTATTCCGTAGTTTTGTATCTTACCTAAGGATTGATTATAGGTGGATACTGATAAGATATTTGAGTTCCGTATTTATTTTTGTTGCAAGTTACTGTTTCATTTTGTACCGTACTTCTTTTTTGCTTTATTATATACTATATGCAGGTTATATTGTAAATGCCCGCCGTAGCCTCGTCACAACCTCATCAAGGTTAGGCTCAGCACTTACCAAAATTATGGGGTCGGTTGAACTGATACTGCACTCTGCACTTTCTATACAGATTTTGGAGCTGGTAGTGGCTGATCGAGAGGTCGGTTGCAGACATTTCATCTAGGAGACCCAAGGTAGTCCTGCTGGCGTCCGCAGGCCCTGGCGTCCCCTTCTATGTTCTACATTCCTATTTTCTTTTCTTTCGGGACAGATGTAATTTCTTTCAGACTAATGTTTGTAGATATTCATAGTGTGTTCGTGGATTGTGACACCAGTTTCTGGGTGGTAACAGTTTCGGTATTGATAATAGTATATAGATAACCGGTTAATTATGTACTTCCACATTTATTTCATCTTGATTTAGCTTTGTTGATTTTAATCTATAAAATGTAAGGGAAAAAGGTGAATAAAACTCTGACGTTGGCTTTCCTAGCAAGTGCGATGTTAGGCGCCATCACGGTCCCGATGGTAGGAATTCTGGGTCGTGACAAGTTGGTATCAGAGCACAAGGTTGCCTAGGTCTCACAATTCACGGACAAGCTTAGTAGAGTCTAAGGAATCAGTACGGAGACGTCTGTGCTTATCCCCAGAGGCTACAGAGTTTAGGAACAATTTCACTTCTATTCTTCTCTGTCGTGCGATTTGATCTCTCAATGCTAATTGAACTCTCTACTCTTGTTCCTTCACAAATTGCGAGAACACATACCGCTTCATCAGCTGATCAACAACCCGAGCCCCTAGTGGTAGCTCCTACGAGGGGCAGAGGACGAGGCCAAGGCCGTGCTAGAGGCCGAGGCAGGGGTAGGGCTCAGCCTAGAGCTCGAGCAGCAGCACCAGCGGCGGAGCCTCAGGTAGAGTTTGATGAGGAGGCTCCGGCCCAGACCGTTCCAGCAGGGCCAGCTCGGGTTCCAGAGGGGTTTATCATTACCCCGGTACTTCAGGATGCTTTGGTCCGTCTAGTGGGCCTTATGGAGAGTGTTACTCAAGCTGGCACATTCCCGGTAGCACCAACCATCTCTCAGGCTGGGGGAGGAGCACAGACTTCCGCTACTCACACTTCGGAGAAGATGGCTCCCTAGTTTCAGACTCTAGTAGCTCAGCTAGTTGGGGTAGTTCCGCTGGGTGTTGCAGCACAGACTGGCAATGGATCAGCAATGTCTTCTGAGGCTTTGTGGAGATTGGATAGGTTTACCAAGCTTTTCACCACTACCTATGGCAGTACATCTTCAGAGGATCCCCAAGACTATCTGGACGGTTGTCACGAGGTATTACGGAACATGGGGATAGTGGAGACCAATGGGGTCTACTTTGATACCTTTCGTTTGTTAGGTTCCGCCAAGAAATGGTGGAGGGATTTTTGTTTGGCCAGACCAGCTGGGTCGCCAACTCTTACTTGGGACGAGTTCTCTCAGATTATTCTGGAGAAGTATCTTCCAATCACTCAGAGAGAGGACCATCGGAGGTAGTTCGAGCGCCTTCGGCAGGGTTCTATGATTGTCACTCAGTACGAGACTAGATTTGTTGATTTGGCCCGTCATGCTCTTCCTATACCTCCTACTGAGAGAAAAGAGAGGGTGAGGAAGTTTATTGAGGGAGTTGCTCAGCCTATCAGATTGCAGATGGCTAAGGAGACAGGGAGTGAGATTTCATTCCAGGACGCGGCCAATGTGGCCAGACGAGCTGAGATGGTTCTATCTCAGGGGAGTGGTCAAGGTCTGACAAGAGGCCGCTTCACTCCGGTGGATTTAGTGGGGCCTAATTTTGAGGTAATGGTACTTTTGGTAGAGGCCATCCTCCCAAGCCATTTCATTCAGCACAACATACATCCCATGGAGCTTCGGGGAGTCGTGGTTCTTATGTACCTCCTTCAGGGTAGCCAACTTATAATGCACCGGCAGCTCCTATCAGAGCACCTCCTCTTTAGAGTTATTATCGCGGTCAATCGACTCGTCAGGGCCAGTCTCAGTTTCCGCAGCCGCAGTATCAGGATGGATGTTTTGAGTGTGGTGTGTATGGGCATATCCGGAGGACCTGTCCGAGATTAGTGGGAGTTCAGTCACAGCAGCAGGGTTTTTCTGCCATGATCCCGGCACCGCCCGCCCAGCCAACTAGAGGTAGGGGTCAGGGAGCCAGAGGTAGAGGTCAGCCCGCTAGAGGTGGAGGTCAGGCCGTTAGAGGTGGAGGTCAGGCCACTAGAGGTGGAGGCCAGCCAGCAGGAGGCCGTCCCAGGGATATGGTTCAGAGTGGTGGGGCCCAACCCCGATGTTATGCTTTCCCAGCCAGGCCCGAGGTTGAGTCATCCGATGCTAATATCACAGGTACTGTTTCGGTTTGCAGTAGAGATGCTTCAGTTCTATTTGATCCAGGGTCTACATATTCCTATGTGTCATCTTATTTTGCTTCATATTTGGTTGCGCCTCATGATTCTTTGAGTGCTCCCTTGTATCTGTCCACACCAGTGGGGGATTCTATTGTTGTAGATCGTGTCTATCGTTCGTGTGAGGTTATTATTGGGGGTCTTGAGACCAACGTAGACCTCCTACTTCTCGATATGGTTGATTTCGATGTCATTTTGGGGATGGATTGGCTGTCACCTTATCACGCTATATTGGACTCTCATACCAAGACCGTGACCTTAGGATTGCTGGGGTTGCCTCGATTAGAGAGGTGAGGGACTCCTGGTCATTCTACCAGTAGGGTTATTTCTTATATGAAGACTCGACATATGGTCGTGAAGGGGTGTTTGGCTTATTTAGCTTATGCTCATGATTCTAGTGCGGATGTTCCTTCCATGGATTTTGTACTAGTTGTTCGGGAGTTCCCAGAGGTATTTCCTGCAGACCTGCTGGGGATGCCACTCGACAGGGATATTGACTTTTGCATTGATTTGGCTCCGGGCACTCAACCCATTTCTATTCCGCCGTAGCGCATGGCCCTGCCAGAGTTGAAAGAATTGAAGGAGCAGTTTCAAGATTTGCTTGATAATGGCTTTATTAGATCTAGTGTCTCGCCCTGGGTGCGCCGGTTTTGTTTGTAAAGAAGAATGATGGGTTGATAAGGATGTGCATAGACTATCGGTAGTTGAACAAAGTTACCATCAAGAACAAGTATCCATTGCCGAAGATTGATGACTTACTTGATCAGCTTCAGGGTGCCAACATGTTTTCAAAGATCGATTTGAGGTCTGGCTACCATCAGTGGAGGATTAGGGCATCTGATGTCCCTAAGATAGCCTTTCGGACCCGGTATGGGCACTATAAGTTTCTGGTGATGTCATTTGGGTTGACAAATGCCCCAGCAGCATTTATGGATTTGATGAACCGAGTGTTCAAGGCCTATCTAGATTCCTTTGTGATTGTTTTTATTGATGATATCTTTATCTACTCCCGCAGTCGAGAGGAGCATGAGCAGCATCTTCTGATTGTTCTTCAGACTTTGAGGAACAACCAATTATATGCTAAGTTTTCGAAATGTGATTTTTAGTTGAGTTTAGTTGCTTTCTTCGGTCACGTTATTACCGTCGGTTTGTGGACGGGTTTTCATTTATAGCATCCCCGATGACTAGGTTGACTCAAAAGGGTGCCTCGTTCAGATGGTCGGGCGAGTGTGAGGCAAGCTCTCAGAAGCTCAAGATAGCTTTGACTACGGCGCCGGTATTGGTGTTGCCCACAGGTTCAAGGCCCTATACAGTATATTGTAACGCATCTTGTATTAGACTTGGTGCGATATTGATGCAGCGTGGCAATATTATTGCATATACTTCGCGATAGCTGAAGGTTCACGAGAAGAATTATCCTTTACATGACTTAGAGTTGGCAGCCATTGTTCATGCGTTGAAGATTTGGAGGCACTATTTATATGGCGTGTCGTGTGAGGTGTTCACGGATCATAAGAGTTTACAGTATTTGTTCAAGCAGAAGGACCTCAATTTGAGGCTGAGAAGGTGGTTGAAGCTATTGAAAGACTATGATATCACCATCTCGTATCATCCCGGGAAGGCCAATGTGGTGGCCGATGCTTTTAGTAGGAAGTCAGCTAGTATGGGTAGCCTTGCATATATTCCAGTCGTGTAGAGACTGCTTCCTGTAGATGTTCAGGCTTTAGCCAATCGGTTCGTGTGGTTGGCTGTGTCTAAGCCCGGTTATGTTTTATCTTGCACAGTTGCCCGGTCTTCCTTGTTTGAACATATCAGGGAGCGGCAGTATGATGACCTTCATTTGCTTGTCCTTAGAGACACACTGCGGCACGGTGATGCCAAACATGTTACAGTTGGAGACGATGGAGTTTTGAGGATGCAGGGTCGTGTTTGTGTGCCTAATGTGGATGGGCTTTGTGAGTTGATTCTAGAGGAGGCTCACAGTTCCCGGTTTTCTATTCATCCGGGCGCCGCTAAGATGTATCAGGACTTGGGGCAGCATTATTGGTGGAGGAGGATGAAGAAGGATATTGTTGCATATGTAGCTTGGTGATTAAATTATCAGCAAGTAAAGTACGAGCATCAGAGACCTGGTGGTTTGCTTCAGAAGATAGATATTCCTGAGTGGAAGTGGGAGCGTATCACTATGGATTTCGTTGTTGGACTCCCACGGACTCCGAGGAAGTTTGACGCAGTTTGGGTTTCTGTGGATAGACTGACCAAGTCGGCGCATTTCATTCCTGTGGCAGTTTTCTATTCTTCGAAGCGGTTGGCAGAGATTTATATCCGTGAGATCGTTCGTCTTCATGGTGTGCCCATGTCTATATTTTCTGATCGAGGTATGCAGTTTACCTCGCATTTCTGGAGGGCAGTACAGCGTGAGTTGGGTACGCAGGTCGAGTTGAGCACAACATTTCATCCTCAGAGGGACGGACAATCCGAGCGTACTATTCAGATCTTGGAGGATATGCTCCGCGCCTATGTTATTGACTTTGGAGGTTCTTGGGATCAGTTCTTGCCATTAGCGAAGTTTGCCTACAACAACAATTATCAATCGAGCATCCAGATGGCTCCCTATGAGGCATTATATAGTAGGCGGTGTCGATCGCCGATTAGTTGGTTTGAGCCGGGGGAGGCTCGGTTATTGGGTACAAATTTAGTGCAGGATGCCTTGGATAAGGTTAAGATCATACAGGATAGACTTCGTACAGCTCAGTCCAGGCAAAAGAGTTTTGCCAACCGTATGGTTCGTGATGTGGCATTCTTGGTCGGAGAGAGAGCGTTGCTTTGGGTGTCACCCATGAAGGGTGTGGTGTGATTTGGGAAGAAGGGCAAGTTAAGCCCTAGGTTCATCGGGCCTTTTGATATTCTTGATCAAGTGGGAGAGGTGGCCTACATACTCGCGTTGCCACCAGGTTTATCAGTGGTGCATCTATGTAACGACCCGACCCGTCGTATCAGGTATTACCGCCCCGTTTTCCTCATTTATTGCTTCTTCATGTTTCATTATCAGCAACGAGTGAGTTAGAGTTGAATTGATTTGGTTTGGATAGGAAATGAGACACTTAGTCTCTTTAAGGAAGGCTTAAATTGGAAAAGTCACCGGACGTTGACTTATGAGTTCGAAGGTTCGGATGTGATTTCCGATGATCCGGTTAGCTTCGGGAGATGATTTGTGACTTGGGAGCGTGATCTGAATTGGTTTTGGAGGCCCGGTGTAGAATGAGGCTTGAATTGGCGAAGTTTGCATTTTGGCGAAATCCGGTTGATAGGTGAGATTTTGATCCGAGGGTCGGAATGGAATTGCGAGAGTTGCAGTAGCTTCGTTAGGTGATTTTGGATATTTTGCAAATTTTCAGGTCAGTCGGACGTTGCTTGGTTGGGTTTTTGATCGAATGCGAGTTTCGGAAGTTTTTAAAGAACTTAGGCTTGGATCCGATGAGAATCGATAATTTTAGTGTTGTTTGATGTGTTTTGATGATTGGAATAAGTTTGGGTAATGTTTTAAGTCATGTTGGTGCTTTTGGTTGAGGTCCCGGGGGGCCTCGGGATGATTTCAGAGGGCTAACGGGGAGTTTTTGGAATTTCATACAGCTGAAGGCATGCTGTTTCTGGTATTCTCGCGTCTGCGGGTCTTGGACCGCAGAAGCGGAGCCGCTTAAGCGGAGCTGTGATCGCAGAAGCAGTCCTTGAGGGCTTGGCAATTTCCGCAGAAGCGGAAGGCAGACCGCAAAAGCGGACATCGCTGGAGCGGGTGGTGACCGCAGAAGCGGTCCTGAGGATTTTAAGTTAGACCGCAAAAGCGGGAGCCGCAGGTGCGGTATCCCAACCGCAGAAGCGAAACCTGGCTGAGTTTAAGTGAACAGTGTTTTCACGATTTTGAAAGAGAAGAAACATTTTGGACTTCGGACTAAGGAGATTTTGGGCGATTTTTGAAGAGGGTTTCGAGGGCTATTATCAGGTATGGATTCTTAGACTTAGATTATGATAATATGGTGTAAAATCATGGATTAACACTGAAAATCCAAGGAATTAAAGGTTAAAAATGGAAGTTAGGGTTTGAGAAAATTATGATGTAAAAATGGAATTTGGAGGGTCAAACGAACTCCGATTTTGGTAAATTTATATGTATGGACTCGTGGAGAGACGAGGAATCCGGTGATGTGAATGTCGTAATTTTTTGAGAAGCGGGCTCGGGGCTCGGGTTTTGCTAGTTTTGAGATTCTTGCTAATTTTCGATTGTTTTCGATTGGGTATTGTTCCCTTAGCATATTGTGATGTATTCGCTCTGGTTTTGGTTAGATTTGACGTGCGTGGAGGCCGATTGAGGGGCAAAGGCATCGCGAGCTAGGGATTTCACCGGTCCGAGGTGAGTAATACTTGTAAATGATATCCTAAGGGTTTGAAACCCCGGATTTGCACCTCATAGTGTTGTATTGTGGTGACTTGCACGCCAGGTATGAGAGTGGGGTAAAGCACCGTCGGGGATGGTGATTTGGTCCGTCCCGGTTATTGATTTTACTGCGTAATTGACTAAAACCTGCTTGATGCTATCGTGATTTAGGTTGATTGCCATGTTCTGGTCTTCGTGCCAATTGTTTGAATCCTTTAGGGATTATTATCACTGTTTTCATGACACCTAGCATATTAAATGATTTCAGTCCTGAGTTAAACCCTGTTTTGAAATGTGCAGTCATATTGTTAAAGTTTAAAGACTTAAATTGCATTTTTCTGATGTTTTGAGTTAAAAGCTATTACGTGACATTGCCCGAGTGGCTCATTTGCATGTTCTGGACTAAGGATGGATCGGGCTGCACGCCGCAGCGATGCTATGATGATATTGCGCTTGGGCTGTAGGAGCCCCTCCGGAGTCTGAACCCCCACAGTGAGCGCGGGTACCCAAATGGATTGGGCTGCGCACCGCAGCGGTCATATGCATTGCATTGCATTCATGCATTGGTTCCTGTTTGTACTACGTGTCATGACATTTAGCACTTTCATATCATTGGCATCCATGCTATTGCTTGTACTGTTTACCAGACGCCCTGGTGTTAACTGTTTGTGGAGTGTTGTGCCCGAGGGGCTGACTTATGTGCGGACTTGCATTATCTGAATACGCATTCATTTGCTTGACTATTGTAAAAGGATATTTTCAAAAGAGGTTTTTAAACTGAGCCAGATATTTTCTAAAGGATTCTTCACGGTCTTACTATTTTCTAAAAAGGGTTGTACTGTCCTATATAGCATGATGGAGTGCTCTTACGTGATTTCTTGCCTCTCAGTTATTATTTACTCTTATTACCACTGAGTTGGAAGTACTCACTTTACTCCCTGCACCTCGCGTGCAGTTGCAGGTATTGTTCACCCTGTAGCGGGTTATTAGCTGATTGAAGGTATGGCTATTGTAGCTGAGTAAGGTGACCGCCAGCGTTCGCGGCATCGGATGTTGTCTTTTGATTTCCAGGATTTTTCCTTATATATTATTATTGGCCCTGTGTGTTCAGGTTTCTTTAGATGCTCGTGACTTGTGACACCCCGGTCGGGTTGTGTTGGGTTGTACATACTGGTTATTATTTTCGTTAAGCTATATTTATCTACACATTTATGTTTAATAATTGTTAAAGAAACGGATTGGGTTAGTTGGCTGGCCTTGTCTTCACGAGAGGCGCCATCACGACCGGGTATGGAAATTGGGTCGTGACAGGAGCATAGCAACATGCATAGACTCTTCGGTTTCATTCTTGTATGAAAACTTACTTCCCATCCTCGCCTTCTTGTTCTTCTTCTTCGTCGTAAGGCTCAAAGACATATAGCTCTTGGTCTCCACTTGTGGCCATACTTAGTTTCATATCATGAGCACAAGTTGCTAGTTCTTCAAATGTTTTGGGCTTTATGCCTTGTAAGATATAGCGAAGACCCCAACGCATGCCTTGAATGCACATTTTGATGCTAGAAGTTTCACTAAGGCGATCTTTGCAGTTGAGGCTTAAGCTCCTCCAACGCTTGATAAAGTAAATAATTGGATCATCCTTTCTTTGATGAGCGTTTGTAAGTTCGATCATGCTTACAATGCGTCTTGTGCTATAGAAACGATTGAGAAACTCTTGCTCCAATTGCTCCGAACTATCGATGGAACCATATTCGAGATCTGTGTACCAATCGAATGCATTACCTTTGAGAGATCGAACAAACTGTTTGACAATATAATCTCCATACGTTCCAGCATTGTTGCAAGTTTCAACAAAGTGTGCTACATTTTGTCTCGGATTTCCCTTGCCGTCGAATTGTTGCAACTTAGGAGGTTGATAACCAATATGCATCTTCAAGTTATCAATTCTTTGTGTATACGGCTTTGTATACGTGAGTGATAATTTTGACGACCCACGTTTATCTTTGATAGATTCCATGATGAAGTCCTTTAATTTCCCAGCGTGAATCAGACCTTTAGCGGAGACTTGAATCTCCTTGGTTGTCGTTGCTTGCTTTTTAGAGGAGTCTTCTTTCACTTGTGATCTTTGAAGATTTAAAGGTGTTTGTGTCGATTCTCCCTCTACTATGCTATCCAATGTATTTGTTAACTTCAAAAGTTTAGCATCTTGATCTTGCATGTGCTTTGATAAGCTTTCAATTGCTTTTGTCAAATTTACAAGTTGTTCTTCTACAGTAGAAGCTTCAATAACCATTGCTTGCATGATTGTCGTGGACGATGGAAAGTAGCATGGATTTTCACATAGATTGATCCTTGATTGGCTCACGCTATGTGGTGTAAGTGGGGAGGATCCATCACTTGAAGCATCATCATCTTCCTTCACAACAGAGTGCTTGGATCTGGAGAGATCAAGGAGAGCAAGAGTTTTCTTGATCTTTTCAGCAACATCGCTTTCTCCTTCATATGCGTTTGAGGAAGTTTTTGCTTCTTTTGAGGATGAAGATCCGAAAACAGGGGTTGATGCGGACGGCACTTGGGATGCTTGTTGTCCTAAAGAGACTGCTTTACTCCTCGTAACTGGTCCGAAGCTTCCAAAGGTAACATCGAGGATACTTTCTACATCACCGTAGAACCTGGAGTTAGCAGCCTTGGTGGAAGTTGAACCAGAGTTGATTTTCCTTGAAGCCATTTCAATGTTCTTGGACTTTGGTGATTGAAAAGTTGAGATGAGAGGTAGAGATGGTCCCACTGGGCGTGCCAGAATTTGTGGACAATAAATTGCGTCGAAAAAATAAAATCAAGACCGAAAAATATCGCAACAATCATAGTATTTTATTCGAATATTTTGAGTGTTACAATCTCTATGAATCCTCCGATTCTTCTTTTCAGTAGTAAATAAATTCAAGGGCCTTTGAGCTTGATCTTGAATCTAAATTTGTTTCCACGAACGATGATCTTGTTCTTGAGCTTGAGCTTGACTGCTTGAACTTGACCTTGATTCGTTCTTCATTCCTGAGCTTGAACTTGATTTGTTCTTCGTTCTTGAGCTTGGACTTGATTGTTTGAAGCTTGAAGCTTGAAACTTGTGGAGGAATTTGCAGTGTTTGATCCACGAGCTCTCTCTTGCTTTTCGTTATAACTTCTGGTCTGAGTTATGAAGACCCTTATTTATAGTTGTGGAAGGGAAGAGTTAAGATAAGAACAAACTCTTTCCGACCAATCAGATTGAAGAGTGACATGGCCGCATTTGATTGGCCAGAACATGTCACTTGCACACGTGGCGCGGTTTCATTGGCCTTTTAATGTGACTTGACATGCCTTGTCATTTTGACGCGTGGCATGATCCTATTGGCTTTTCCGTTTGACTTGTCGTGCCACGTCATTTGACATGTGGCACCAAACCGGGCCTCTAGGAAGATGATATCTTGGGCCTAATGAAGTGGGCTCATCACTTGCAGTCCAATTCAATGAGCTAGCCCAATGCATTTGGACCTATTTATTAAATCCATTCTTATTTGATTTGAATAATTAATCCAATCATATTGGCCCATAATATTTATTTGGACCAAAATATATCTAATCGAGACTAAATCCAAATTTTCTTATAGATTTAAATTCAATAAAATTTAATTGCCTACACTTGTATCTTTTTAATCTCGATTAATTCGAATTTGCCTCCTAAAGTTCCAACTTTATTGGCTAAAACGTTTCCTCTCAAAGAATATTCGAAATCCGTAATTAAAGATGAAGTTTTTTCTTCTGATCTAATGTTAATATATTTTGAAGATATTATATTTATTTAGTTAATTCATATAATTTAGTTATGGTGTGTCCTATTTTCTTTCTAGTACCCTGTCATGTTACTGCTTGTGGCTATTACTTTTGCTATTGCTATTTCTTTCTTCCATTTATTTTTTCTCCGGTCTTTATTGTTGATATCATTTTTCTGGCCTTGTTGTTGTTATTTACTTGTTCAAATTCTTCCTCTCGAGCCGAGGGTCTTTCGGAAACAGTCTCTCTGCTCTCCAGGGTAGGGATAAGGTTTGCGTACACATTACTCTCCCCAAACCCCACTTGTGGCATCCCATTGGGTTGTTGTTGTTGCTGTTGCTGTGTGTCCTAGTTTCTAAATTTTACAACTATTTAAGTTGATTATTATTTCTTGCACAAATTATTCAACACACAAATTAAATTTTAAGCATAAACTCTACGACAAATAAAATAGTATAATATAAATTGACAAATAAAATAGTATTAACATAAATTGAGATAGAAGAATTATTTTCTAAGAAAGGAAAACGTAAGAGTTTGATCTAGTCTTTAGCAAAACTTAATATTATTATATAGTTTACACGATGCGATTACTCCTTTCATTATACTTAGTACTCTTTCAATAACAACTACTAGTCGTACCTGATGATGCGCGGTCAATATTAAAAATATATTTGTCACTTTGTTAATTTTTTTTTATGTTACATTTGGAATTATCACAATGATTTATTCTACAGAAATAGGTAGATATTGTCTGAATTTTAATGAATAAAATCTCCATGGAATTAAAGGGACTTATATAGTCATCAAATAACTCTTTTGTTATGTTTTATTATTTATTATATTATCCAATATTTAGTATAATTATATTATTGATAGAAATTATTAGCATATTACTTGTTTAATATTTTTTGTCTACTAATTTTTTTATAATATAATAGAAGATATATATTTTATTACTCCTGAAAATATTTTATTATTTTAAATTTTATAATATTTTTCTCAATAATATTGTTTGAATTTTAATGAATAAATACACTTTTTAATTCAAAAAAGAAAACGAAATGATTTTAAAAAATGACATAAAGAAATTAACTAACCTAAGCCAACCCTCACCCATGTTTGAGTAGTTAATTTAGATAGTTAATTTCTTTGTTAATTTTCAATAAATAATTTCTTTGTTATTAACTAATTATGCCATGTGGCTTTTTTCTAGGCTACCACTAGGATTAATGTGGAGCCTTTTTCTTTGGCTTTTAATAATATATAGATAGATAATTAGCATTGTCACGACCCAAAATCCACTAAGGGTCGTGATGGCGCCGGACGCCACCGTCAGGCAAGCCGACCAAATACTTAATTAAATCCTTGTTTTAATACTCTTGAAATCTATGATTTTTCCTTCGAATTTACCATTTTAAAGAGATAATCGTCTTAAATCAAATTAAATAATAAGCAGTTGATATAATATACTTTACAACCATCCCAGAACCCGGTGTCACAAGTGCATGAGCAATTTCTAAGAATAATCGAATAAAGCACAACAGCTGTCCGGAATACAATTGGACAGAAAATAAATAGAATCCTGAGAGAGACTATACTAGCTGCGGGTCACCTCGAGGAAATACAGCTCGCCTAGTCTCCGTGTCAACCATGCTGCTACGCCTGCTAAGCCATTAGTGGCGCATGTGCCTGTGCAACAAAAATGCACAGAAGTGTAGTATGAGTACAAAAATAACGTGTACTCAGTAAGTATCCCGCCTAATCTCGAAGAAGTAGAGACGAGATGGCAACTTCGACACTTACTAAAGGTCCGGTAATAATATTATTAATGCGATGACTCACGGATTCATTAAGAACAACTGTAAAATTCAAATGAGTCGCTAAACAGGTGAACGTTTCTTTTTATTTAAAATCTCCGGATTCATGATCCATTAATTGACAATTATCTCAAGTCGGGAAAAGCAGATATTAGTATCAACAACTATCACAACAAGAAATACAAGCATGTGCAACTCATGCCGAGGACGTACGGCCCGATCCAACAATATTTAAACTGTGCACTGCCAGAGGGTCGAATGGCGCGAACCATAGATGCATCTATTTAATCTACCGAGGCGTTCGGCCCGTTCCTCAATATATAAACACATTCAAACAGTCAATTAAGAACTCACCAAGGAGCAATTTATCCAGGGGAAAACCAATTTCCTTTTAACAATTCAAGAAGATGAAGGTAAATCTTTTTAGCAATTTATTTACTAACTAAACGTGATTTAAACAATTCAAACTGTCAATAAGATTACAAGCATTCCTAGTACAGCATGCTTCTGGGTCCTAGACTACCCGAAAAATAACATAATAGTAGCTACGCACGGCCTCTCGTCACCTTGTGCGTACGTAGCCCCCAGAAATAGGAGCACATGATCAATTATTTCACCTATAGGGACAATTCCCTCTCACAAGATTAGAAAGGAGACTCACCTCGCTCCGAAGATCCATAACCGGCATTCCACGCCTTTCCGAAGGCTTGAATCGATGCTAAATACTCCCAAAACTAGCCAATGATTATGCAAATTCATTAATATACGATAAACTACTCATATTAATCCAATTTATAACAATTCCTAACCCTGATCGAAAGGTTGACAAAAATGCCCTCGGGCCCACGTACCTGGATTTCCAAAATTTTCGAAGAATAAGTTTACCCATAGCCTCACAAACTCAAATATATGATTTTCTCTTATTTCCATACCCAAAATCGCGATCAAATTCCAGGAATATGAATTTCTAGGTCTTTCTACCAAAACCCCAAATTTCTACCAATTTACATGTCAAAATCTTCACATAATCGATGTATTTAACTTAAGATGGATGGGATTAGCTTACCTTATCGTTGATGATGAAAAATCCCACTTGAAGCTCTCCCAAAAATCGCCCAAGCCAAGAAAAATATGAGAGAAATGGCCAAAACCCGATTTTTAAAACACCCTTCTGCCTCCAGCATTTTCCGCACCTGCGGTCCTATGACCGCTTCTGCGGTTCCGCAGGTGCGGGCCACCTTCCGCTTCTGCGGTTTCCTCTAGGCTGTCACGACCCGGATTTCCCACCATCGGGAGTCGTGATGGCGCCTACTAACAGAGCTAGGCAAGCCAAACATTTTAAACATTTTCGGATGACAACATAACAATAATAAAACAATGAGTCTTTAAATAAATGCGGAAGTCCTTAAAAAAAAGAACATAATAACTGAAAACCCAAAATGCGGAAGTACAACATAAGCCTCTACCCAAGAACTGGTGTCACAGTGTCACAGACTATCCAAGATCTACTACATACAAGGTCTGAAGAAAAATACAATAAACTGTCTCTGAACAAAAGATAATGAAACAGTGAATGAAGATAGAGGGAGACCCACCCTTCTCAACCATACGCCGAGCCTTCACATACGACATGACACTGCCGAGGATTGATGATTTGTTCGACCAGCTTCAGGGTGCCGAGGTATTTTCAAAGATTGATTTGAGACCTGGCTACCATCAGTTGAGGATTAGGGCATCCGATGTCCCTAAGACAGCTTTCCGCACTCGGTACGGGCATTGTGAGTTCTTGGTTTTGTCATTCGGGTTGACAAATGCCCCAGCAGCTTTTATGGACTTGATGAGCCGAGTGTTCAGGCCTTATTTGGATTCATTCGTGATAGTGTTCATTGATGATATATTGATATACTCCCGCAGCCAGGAGGGGGCACGAGCAGCATCTCAAAGTGGTTCTTCAGACTCTGAAGGATAGTCCGCTATATGCAAAGTTTTCGAAGTATGAGATTTGGTCGAGTTCAGTTGCATTCCTGGGTCATGTCGTATCAGCAGAGGGTATTCAGGTTGACCAGAAGAAGATTGAGGCAGTCAAGAACTGGCCTAGACCAGCATCAGCTACAGAGATTCGGAGTTTCTTGGGATTGGCAGGCTACTATCGTCCGTTCGTGGAGGGGTTCTCATCTATTGCAGCCCCGATGATCAGGCTGACCCAGAAAGGTGCCCAGTTCAGATGGTCAGATGAGTGTGAGGCGAGCTTCCAGAAGCTCAAGACAGCTCTGACTACGGCACCAATATTGGTTTTGCCCATAGGATCAGGGCCTTATACAGTTTATTGTGATGCTTCCCGTGTTGGGCTTGGTGCAGTATTGATGCAGGATGGCAGAGTCATTGCCTATGCTTCGAGGTAGTTGAAGATCCACGAGAAGAATTATCCGGTTCATGATCTAGAGTTGGCAGCCATTGTTCATGCTTTGAAGATTTGGAGGCATTACCTAGATGGTGTGACGTGTGAGGTGTACACTGATCACAAGAGTCTGTAGTACTTGTTCAAGCAGAAGGAGTTGAACCTGAGGCAGAGGAGGTGGTTGGAGTTATTGAAAGATTATGATGTTACTATTTTGTATCACCCGGGGAGAGCCAATGTGGTGGCCGATGCATTGAGTAGGAAGTCCGCCAGTATGGGTAGTCTTGCTTATATTCCGGTCAGCCAGAGACCGTTTGCTTTGGATATTCAGGCCTTGGCCAATCGATTTGTGAGGTTGGACAATTCTGAGCCTAGCAGAGTGTTAGCTGGTACGGTCGCTCGTTCTTCATTATTGGAGCGTATCCGTGATCGGCAGTTAGATGATCCCCATTTGTGTGTCCTGAGAGACACGGTGCAGCGTGGAGGTGCCACGAAGGTGACCTTAGATGATGATGGTGTTTTGAGGTTGCAGGGGCGAGTTTGTGTGCCCAATGTCGATGGGATTCGAGAGTTGATCTTAGCGGAGGCCCATAGTTCTCGGTATTCTATTCACCCGGGCGCCGCAACAATGATATTTGAGGATCGGGTTGCACGCCGCAACAATGATATCTATGGGTCGGGTTGCACGCCGTAACAATGATATTTATGGATCGGGTTGCACGCCGCAACAATGATATACGTGGATCGGGTTGCACGCCGCAACAATGATATACGTGGGTCGGGTTGCACGCCGCAACAGTGTTGTTATATATTAGGATCGGGTTGCGCGCCGCAACAGTTGTTGATTCAAGTGTGTTTATTTTGGATATTCGTTTCTTGGTTCGCTGTAAATTCTTGGGCTGCTTCTATCTTTATATTGAGGTTTCCTATTTGTAACTGTTGCCTCCCCACAGCATGTCCCTCCCTTCCTTATTGACTGTTTATTTCCTGAATTTCTTTCCGTTGTATATATATATATATATATAGTTGAACTGCACAGGTTTATCTGGTAGTCTGGTCCTAGCCTTGTCACTACTTCGCCGAGGTTAGGCTAGGCACTTACCAGCACATGGGGTCGGTTGTGCTGATACTACACTCTGTGCTCTTTTGCACAGATCCAGGTATTGGACAGCAACAGTAGTTGGAGGGCTTCCTTCAGTCCACCCGGAGACCCAAGGTAGACCTGCAGGCGTTCGCGGGCCCTGGCGTCTCCCTCTATCTTCATTCACTGTTTCATTATCTTTTGTTCAGAGACAGTTTATTGTATTTTTCTTCAGACCTTGTATGTAGTAGATCTTAGATAGTCTGTGACACCGTGACACCAGTTCTTGCGTAGAGGCTTATGTTGTACTTCCGCATTTTGGGTTTTCAGTTATTATGTTCTTTTTTTTAAGGACTTCCGCATTTATTTAGAGACTCGTTGTTTTATTATTGTTGTGTTGTCATCCGAAAATGTTTAAAATGTTTGGCTTGCCTAGCTCCGTTAGTAGGCGCCATCACGACTCCCGATGGTGGGAAATCCGGGTCGTGACATAGGCCTCCCTATTTTCCGCCTCTACGCTACCCTTCCCGCAGATGCGGTCCCGCTTCTGCGGCCAAACGACCGCATCTGTGCCGTCCTAGCCGCTTCTGCGGCTCCGCACCTGCGGCCAAACCCTCGCAGGTGCTGTCATACCAGATACCAGCAACTTTTGCCTTTTCCAAAATTCCATTTTCGATCCGTTAACCACCCGGAATCCACCCGAGGCCCCCGGGACCCCAACCAATCATACCAACCAGTCCCAAAACACGTTACGGACTCGCTCGAGGCCTCAAACCATATCAAACAACGCTAAAACTACGAATCGACCTCCAATCCAAGCTTTATGAACTTTAGAACTTCAAACTTTTACTCTCGATGCTTAAACCTATCAAATCACGTCCGATTGACTTCAAATTTTGCGCACAAGTCATATTCGACATTAGGGACCTACTCCAACTTCCGGAATCGGATTCCGACCCCGATATCAAAAGGTCCACTTCCGATCAAACTTCTCGAAAACCTTCAAATTTCTATCTTTAGCCAAATGACTCCGAAATGACCCACGAACCTCCGAATTCTCTTTCGAGCGCGCTCCCAACTCCAGAATCACCATACGGAGCTACTCCCAGACTCGGAATCCCAAACGGACATCGATAACACTGAAATGCACTTCAAGACAAACTTATGAAATTTCTTCCAAAATGCTAACTTCCACAATAGGCGCCAAAACGCTCCCGGGTTATCCAAAACCCGAATCGGGCATACGCCCAAGTCCGAAATCATCATACGAACCTGCTGGAACCTTCAGATCCCGATTCCGAGGTCGTCTACTCAAAAATCTAATCCTAGTTAATTCTTTTAACCTTAAGCTTCCAAAATGAGAATTCTCTTTCCAAATCAACTCCGAACTTCCCGAAATTCAATTCCGAACACGCGCACAAGTCATAATACCTGAAATGAAGCTACTCATGGCCTCAGACTGCTGAACGACGCGCTAGAGCTCAAAACGACCGGTTGGGTCGTTACATTCTCTCCCACTTAAATATACGTTCGTCCTCGAACGTGCTGAGAACTATGCTGAAGTAGTCTGAAATCACTGTTTAACACCTCCTGCACCTTCCCGTGCTACCACAACTCAGTTGAGCACATTAGCTCGATCAATTCTGAAGATATTTCTTTTTATTCAAGCAAATAAGCCTTAGAGCCCAATTCCAACATCCGGAATTCTCCGCCAGGCTTGTTCCAACATACGCTCATCGTATCAATCACCACACGTTGTACCAGAACATGACTGCACACCCTTGCTGATTTCACACCATGCATCCCATCATTCACAAGACCGTAATATATAAATCCTGCTTTGATTCTTACAATACCGCCACGACGGAAGAGATGTGTAGCAATTCATAACTGACTGCCGACTCAACAAATTATTGGGCCTATACCCCTGACAAGAACCCTCGCCTCATTCTGAACCAAATGATGGATTTGGTCCTTAATATACTTCATATAATCAGGTTGCATTGACCCTAAATCCGATGATCTCGTCTCACCCAACACGAACTGCTCAGGCAATAAGCCACCCCGGACATGACCAAAAGTCTCATATGATGCCACAACATGCCAGTAGGCGACCAACTCGAACGTGATACAAAGGGAAACGAACTCTAGAAGGAACTACTCGACTCGCGCAACTAATAGAACTTCCCTCAGAAAATGGGAAACAAACACACATAAGATGAAGTATGAAAACTGTATTCAACATCACACTGTTGCGGCGCGCAACCCGATCCAAAAAACATACCCATGGCGGCGTGCCACCCGATCCACACATAGCACTCACCTAAGGAGATGCACATCGAGCTAAATTGCTCATTACCACAAAATACCGAATATCGGTCACAAGCACGCTAAAAGCATAATACCATCCCTGAGGGGACATATAGCGCTATAAGCTACAAAACTCAAGCACAACTGAGGTGCGATATACGATCTGAATCTCAAGAGCCATTTTGCTCTTGTAACATCATCTCTACGCGGAACCTCAACACATAAGCAATTCACCAAGCCGCCTCACAACTCACACAGCGCAATGTATCGTTACATGAAATAACTGACGACGAAATAACACCCTGACTACTCTTCCATACGGAGCGCATTATTAAAATGAACACATCTGGCCTGATATAGAGCCCAGATTCACATTTGAATTCACCCACAGACCTCAAGCCGATTCTGATTGCACCAAACTAGGCTAATAACCTTTCAAAGGTCCATAATAACTCCTCTTTCGCTCATAACACATAAGAACAACTATCATAACCGGAGTAATCCTCCACAGTCCACAACCCCAATAAATCGAGTGCCCTCCAGGCATAAATTCTTAATTTAACGACATCACTACAATTTCATACTTGATTTAACTCCTCGATCGATCAAATGGCTACATGCTACACTAATACAACCTTTCTGTGGGCATGCTCCCACAACCTTCCGTAGCAGATAACAGATCTGTACATCTAACTCACCGGCCGCGCTAACGCTAAAAGCGATCAAAAATCCTTAACCAGGATGCAAAGCCTTTTTCACAAACACCGATCTCAGGTGACGTTGAAGACAATACCAACTTGCTTTAAGCATTGAAACTACTTTCCCGCTCATCCGAGCTCGTGACATCCCTGTCAACATCGAACTGCAATCTTGATCCCCATTCAACTTCCATGCCCCTCACTACACCCAACACGTCAATATACGATAGAACATGATTTTTATCATGACTCCGGAACCACTAATGGTTTAACACTTCATCATATAAAAACTTTTCACTTAACTCACTTCAGGAGAACCATTGCGACACACAGGTGAATTCTCATAACCGTAGAATATGCAAATCTCTAAGTAGTGGTCTAAGCCACCATAGCCCTTCCAGGACCCGCCTACATCTGACAGGCCATAACAGTAGAATACTTCTGAATAACATTAATTACGGCAGCCGACAAGCCTCACATGTACCGCCACAAATCACTTACATAACTTTATCGCGCTGAAGGAACCGATCACTACTACCAATATGCCAATTCAACTATGGCTAATCAATCTATCTTCCTCCAATTTGTTCTTGATTGCCTTAGAAATAATAATAACTCCATACAACACATAGCATACTCCATCCGCACTCATCTCGAGTGACCTTGACTCACGAGACCATGCTGTCTCAAATCCCATGAACCATTTCATACCTCTCAATTGCTACCCTACAGGTCAAAACATCATAGAGCCTTCTGGGCACCTCCTCATAAGCTGCTACAAAGCTTGATTCTTAATTGTATCTATAGGCTCGAAGCCATTAGGCACCACACTTTACCCCTTTGAATCTACTAGGACCGTTGTTGAGAGCCACCCGCTCTGACTTGGCCCCGAAATAATCAACTCCATAAATCTTATAGCACATGAATACCCTTTCGACGAAGCACCGGCAGAATCACTTCCCTTGAAACCCACATCTATACAAGGCATAAATTCTAAATCCTTCCCCAAGTCTGAACATGGGTCAATAAGGCCAACCATAGCACCCCTTTAACAATTCCTTTGCTCAAGTCACCGCTTATGTCCTTTCCGTAGCTGAAATGACCCATCGATATGCTAATAACCAGAAACCTCGCAAGTAGTTAACCATGCAACCCTAATCACAGGCGGTGGGACTCTCCCACTTAGCTTGAAGCCATTATTACACAACTCTGGACTCCACCAGGATCCTTTATTTCTTATTGACATAACCTTGCGCAATTAACCGACAAAATTCTCGAAATCTTTCTGTAAAACCCCCTCTTTATACTCTGAATCATCAACCACATTCGCACGACCGATCCCGTTGCGGTATCACCAATAGAATACTTTGCAGAAGCTTCGCCAACCACGCGACCGCTAACCTGCTCACAGGAAATACCCCCCCCCCCCCTGTAGAAAACACTCTCCGACACCTTCCAACATCGCTGCACGGGGTATAATCACTGCGGCATCAATGACCCATCCTAAGTCCGAGCTCACTCTCTAGATGCACCAGTCCCTTCACTCCTCGTGGACATCAATTAAGTGTGCGGCATCATCTTTCCAATTCAAAGTTAGGTAGTATTCTTCTTCATTTCAAGCAGCTCCTTTCCGCTATACCAAATCCCATGCCGCATAATAGCCCATGCTTCAAATTAATCCGTAGGCCCAAATCACCAACCACTAAAATCCCCAAATCACTCCACGCTCTCCCACTTTGGTGAAACTCACCCCTTTAGTCGGCTACTCGACCTTTGCTTCTTATACCTGGCCTTCTAGAAATTCTAACCACCGCCTGACACTTCCTACATGCTCTTCCTCATCTTTTGCTGCCCAGTTGTTGCCTTAAATGAAATCTATCTCTGTGGCACTTGGACCCACGTTTGCTGCTAACTTTAAACATTTTCGAAGATTATCCTCCTAGAGTCGTCGACATTAGAAACACTGATTCAATCCTGAACTACCACATCCTGCAGTATCTGACAGCCGCATCTTCAATACTATTTCACAATATCTTACCCCAAGGTGAATTTTAGAAGATCATAACACCAGCGAACTTAGTACATTCAACAGGGGCAACTACACCTCATCATAGAAGAAAACTCTACCACGCTCGCAATTACCAAATGTCATTACTCCATCAACCCAAATTTGCACATTCTTAGTCCGATTGCCTTTCCTCCGCTAGAAGTAAAATACCGAATCTCTGACTCATGCATTGAGTAAACCTCCCTTCAAGTCATTCTCTGCCCCGACACGTAGGCAAACATCCTACAGTCATATCCATACTGCGGAACAATTGTTCATAGCACCCTGGCAACTTGTGCCTAGCCTCAGAGCTCTTAGAAGCACCGCTACTGAGCCAAAATGACAGAATATCCTTTCACAAGGCAGCAATAATAGCCCGGACAACTATGAGGGGAGAAACGTCCCGCACCACGTCGGTAGTACCATTACAATTCTTCAATTCTCGATTTATAACCAGCGGTTCGCGTCACGTAAGATTGAGTTGGAAGGAATCAAGGGCATAAGCCTCAAGGAATCAAATCGCACGGTGAGGAATCAAGAAGGGAAGTACTCCTAACAGCTCTACAGCCTCCCGAAGATAAGTACAGACGTCTCCGTACCCATCCGCGGGACTCTACTAGACTTGCTCATGACTTGTGAGACCTAGGGGAACCTACTGCTCTGATACCATATTGTCACGACCCAAAATGCACTAAGGGTCGTGATGGCGCCGGACACCACTATCAGGCAAGACAACCAAATACTTAATTAAATCCTTGTTTTAATACTCTTAAAATCTATGATTTTTCCTTCGAATTTACCATTTTAAAGAGATAATCGTCTTAAATCAAATTAAATAATAAGCAGTTGATATAAAATACTTTACAACCATCCCAGAACCCAGTGTCACAAGTGCATGAGCAATTTCTAAGAATAATCGAATAAAGTACAACAGCTGTCCGGAATACAATTAGACAGAAAATAAATAGAATCCTGAGAGAGACTATACTAGCTGCGGGTCGCCTCGAGGAAATACAGCTCACCTAGTCTCCGTGTCAACCATGCTGCTACGCCTGCTAAGCCATTAGTGGCGAATGTGCCTGTGCAACAAAAATGCACAGAAGTGTAGTATGAGCACAAAAACAACGTGTACTCAGTAAGTATCCCGCCTAATCTTGAAGAAGTAGAGACGAGATGGCAACTTCGACACTTACTAAAGGTCCAGTAATAATATTATTAATGCGATGACTCACGAATTCATTAAGAACAACTGTAAAATTCAAATGAGTCGCTAAAGAGGTGAAAGTTCCTTTTTATTTAAAATCTCCGGATTCATGATCCATTAATTAACAATTATCTCAAGTCGGGAAAAGCAGATATTAGTATCAACAACTATCACAACAAGCAATACAAGCATGCGCAACTCATGCCGAGGACGTATGGCCCGATCCAACAATATTTAAACTGTGCACTGCTAGAGGGTCGAATGGCACGAACCATAGATGCATCTATTTAATCTACCGAGGCGTTCGGCCCGATCCACAATATATAAACACATTCAAACATTCAATTAAGAACTCACCAGGGAGCAATTTATCCAGGGGAAAACCAATTTCCTTTTAACAATTCAAGAAGATGAAGGTAAATATTTTTAGCAATTCATTTACTAACTCAACGTGATTTAAGCAATTCAAACTGTCAATAAGATTACAAGTATTCCAACTACAACATGCTTCTGGGTCCTAGACTACCCGGACAATAACATAATAGTAGCTACGCACGGACTCTCGTCACCTCGTGCGTACGTAGCCCCCACAAATAGGAGCACATAATCAATTATTTCACACAAGATTAGAAAGGTGACTCACCTCGCTCCGAAGATCCATAACCGACATCCCACACCCTTCCGAATACTTGAATCGATGCTAAATACTCCCAAAACTTATGATTTTTCCTACGAATTTACCATTTAAAGAGATAATCGTCTTAAATCAAATTAAATAATAAGCAGTTGATATAAAATACTTTACAACCATCCCAGAACCCGATGTCACAAGTGCACGAGCAATTTCTAAGAATAATCGAATAAAGTACAACAACTGTCCGGAATACAATTGGACAGAAAATAAATAGAATCCTGAGAGAGACTATACTAGTTGCGGGTCGCCTCGAGGAAATACAGCTCACCTAGTCTCCGTGTCAACCATGCTGCTACACCTGCTAAGCCATTAGTGGCGCATGTGCCTGTGCAACAAAAATGCACAGAAGTGTAGTATGAGCACAAAAACAACGTGTACTCAGTAAGTATCCCGCCTAATCTTGAAGAAGTAGAGACGAGATGGCAACTTCGACACTTACTAAAGGTCCAGTAATAATATTATTAATGCGATGACTCACGGATTCATTAAGAACAACTGTAAAATTCAAATGAGTCGCTAAAGAGGTGAAAGTTCCTTTTTATTTAAAATCTCCGGATTCATGATCCATTAATTGACAATTATCTCAAGTCTGGAAAAGCAGATATTAGTATCAACAACTATCACAGCAATCAATACAAGCATGCGCAACTCATGCCGAGGACGTACGGTCCGATCCAACAATATTTAAACTGTGCACTGCCAGAGGGTCGAATGGCGCGAACCATAGATGCATCTATTTAATCTACCGAGGCGTTCGGCCCGTTCTACAATATATAAACACATTCAAACAGTCAATTAAGAACTCACCAAGGAGCAATTTATCCAGGGAAAAACCAATTTCCTTTTAACAATTCAAGAAGATGAAGGTAAATCTTTTTAGCAATTCATTTACTAACTCAACGTGATTTAAACAATTCAAACTGTCAATAAGGTTACAAGTATTCCAAGTACAACATGCTTCTGGGTCCTAGACTACCCGGACAATAACATAATAGTAGCTAAGCACGGACTCTCGTCACCTCGTGCGTACGTAGCCCCCACAAATAGGAGCACATAATCAATTATTTCACCTATAGGGACAATTCCCTCTCACAAGATTAGAAAAGAGACTCACCTCGCTCCGAAGATCCATAACCGGTATTCCACGCCCTTCCGAAGACTTGAATCGATGCTAAATACTCCCAAAACTAGCCAATGATTATGCAAATTAATTAATATATGATAAACTACTCATATTAATCCAATTTATAACAATTCCTAACCCCGATCGAAAGGTTGACAAAAACGCGGCTCGGATTTCCAAAATTTTCGAAGAATAAGTTTACCCATAGCCTCACGAACTCAAATATATAATTTCCTCTTAATTTCATACCCAAAATCGCGGTCAAATTCCAAGAATATGAATTTCTAGGTCTTTCTACCAAAACCCCAAATTTCTAACAATTTACATGCCAAAATCTATACATAATCGATGTATTTAACTTAAGATGGATGGGATTAGCTTACCTTATCATTGATGATGAAAAATCCCACTTGAAGCTCTCCCAAAAATCGCCTAAGCCAAGAAAAATATGAGAGAAATGGCCAAAATCCGATTTTTAAAACACCCTTCTGCCTCTAGCATTTTCCGCAGCTGCGGTCCTATGACCGCTTCTGCGGTTCCGCAGGTGCGGGCCACCTTCCGCTTCTGCGGTTTCCTCTAAGCCCCGCTTTTTTTCGCTTATGCGCTACCCTTCCCGCAGATGCGATCCCGCTTCTGCAGCCAAACGACCGCATCTGCGGTCCCAGCTTCCCTTTGCCCAAACCGCATCTGCACCGTTCTAGCCGCTTCTGTGGCTCCGCACCTGCAGCCAAACCCTCGCAGGTGCGGTCATACCAGATACAACAACTTCAGCCTTTTCCAAAATTCCATTTTCGATCCGTTAACCACCCGGAATCCACCCGAGGCCCCCGGGACCCCAACCAATCGTACCAACCAGTCCCAAAACACGTTACGTACTCGCTCAAGGCCTCAAATCATATCAAACAACGCTAAAACCACGAATCGACCTCCAATCCAAGCTTTATGAACTCTAGAACTTCAAACTTTTACTCTCGATGCTTAAACCTATCAAATCACGTCCGATTGACTTCAAATTTTGCGCACAAGTCATATTCGACATTACGGACCTACTCCAACTTTCGTAATCGGATTCCGACCCCGATATCAAAAGGTCCTCTTTCGGTCAAACTTCTCGAAAACCTTCAAATTTCTATCTTTAGCCAAATGACCCACGGACCTCCGAATTCACTTCCGATCACGCTCCCAACTCCAGAATCACCATACGAAGCTACTCCCAGACTCGGAATCCCAAACGGACATCGATAACACTGAAATGCACTTCAAGCCAAACTTATGAAATTTCTTCCAAAATGCTAACTTCCACAATAGGCGCCAAAACGCTTCCGGGTTATCCAAAACCCGAACCGGGTTATCCAAAACCCGAACCAGGCATACGCCCAAGTTCAAAATCATCATACGAACTTGCTGGAACCTTCAGATTCCGATTCCGAGGTCGTTTACTCAAAAATCCAATCCTAGTTAATTCTTTCACCCTTAAGCTTCCGAAATGAGAATTCTCTTTCCAAATCAACTCCGAACTTCCCGAAATTAAATTCCGACCACGTGCACAAGTCATAATACCTGAAATGAAGCTGCTCATGGCCTCAGATTGCTGAACGACGCGCTAGAGCTCAAAACGACCGGTCGAGTCGTTACAAGCATATTACTTGTTTAATATTTTTGTCTGCTAATTTTTTGTAATATTAGAAGATATATATTTTATTACTCTTGAAACTATTTTTCTATTTTATTATTTCTCCATTTGATAATGAAACATTTACCCGTTGAAAAGTTTTGGAAAAAATCACGGTGTTTACTAACTTACTAATATTTTGGTACTTTCGGCGAAAGATTTGGATTTTACTGTCATACCTGAAAAGCATGACTATTTTCTGTAACTGTGAATGAGCTGAGCATCATATTTTTGAGTAATTACTTGTATCGTCTTTCTTATATTGTTACGAATTGTTCTTGGCTATTGGTGTTGAATTCTGACCGTTGTCCAAACTCGTCACTACTTTCAAACTAAGGTTATGTTTTTTACTTATTGAGTACATGGTGTGGGTTGTACTCACACTACACTTCTGCACCTTGCGTGCATTTTTTGGATGTTGATGTTGCGGTGTATGACGGGAGCTAGCATTGAAGACGTACCTGCGTTCCGATTATAGCTGCCTCTTGTTCATGGTAGCTTTAGACTTATGAAAAATTTATTCATGTACAATTCGGACAGATGATGTATTTATTTCATACTAGCTTGTAAACTCTAAATCTTAGAAGCTCATGATTTGCACTACCTGTTCTTGGAAATTCTTTGTATAAAAGCTCAGTTATTTCTTCATATATTTTCTCATCAAATCTCAATAAATTGAATAGTTGTTAATTGGCTTACCTAGCGGGTTGAGTTGGGTGCCATCACGACTAATTGAATTCTAGGTCGTGACAATCACGCATCAAATGTCACAAATAGCTAATGGAGTCTCAATCCATAAAATTGCTACTCGTCTTGTATTTTTTATAAGTGCTTTTTGTCTCCTTCTTCACAATTATCTAAAACATGTTCCTTTTAATATGACTGAATATTAAAGTTTATACAAAATAATAATAATAACTTTTAATATGAACGAATATTAGAGTTTATACAAAATCAATAAAAATAATAATAAAAAGAACAAAGAAAATGTACATGTTCAGACTATAAATCCTACTTCCATAAGGACTTACCTCTAAAAATGCATTATAACTTGAAATAAAAAGGTAAACCACGTTCCAGAAAAGAAAAAAAAAAGAAAAAAGAAAAACATCAAAATAAATGTATAAATTTGGACATTCTCTTGCATGCAGAAGCAGAACATTCTCAAAATAAAATTGGACCGGACATTCTCAGTTCGACTCACACGCACAAACTTGCATTCTGAATTCTGACACATTATCTCTGCTCGCTCACACTACTTCCATTCTCGTCATAGCATACTACTGAGTTAGTAGCAATCGAGCATACTACTTGGTAGCAGTCGAAGATGGAGACTTCATCTGAAATTGAGGTTGCGCGTGAGGATGCTAAATTTAAAAATGATGAGGATTTTCACGATGCCATGGAATTTTTTTACGAAGATGAGAATTATATTGAGCCGTCTACATCAAAGGAGAGGAGGCTCCGAGCAATTACCTAAGTTGAGTACGGAGGAATCGTCCTCGTCCGAAGAAATTAAGGAGGAGAATGACAATACATATGATTATCGCGGCAATCATGAAGAGTGTAGTAGTAGTTCTACTGGTGTGGTGGCCGGCTCTAATAGTTCTTCTACGCACTACAAGCTTCATGAGCTGCTTGCGCAATCACGTGATGAGGAGTCACATCAGGTGGACGATGAAATAATGCAGTTGGCGAACGATATGCCAGTGCTAGACACACCAGATTAACCACCAAGCCCGGCTGCTAACAACCATTACTCGGTGGAACAGCTGCCTGACTTCCAGCTGAATGCGGCAACAAGACAACATTGTCTCTCGGTATTGCATCAGTTGGAAGAGGAAATAAAAGTCCTCTAGGACCAGACATTTTAGCTCATGATGACATTAATGGAGATGCAATTGCTGGCACATCGGATGAACCACCATGTCGGGAGTTGACCACCATTTGTCAGTGGAATGACTGCCTGATCTCTAGCCGAATGCGGCAATAGAATCATTGAATACAGTGGATGAACATACTACTAATAGGTCTTTGCAGCGTGAGGTTGCTGATGATAACTCGAGCGATACTGTCATGCCTGGATGTTTTCGTTGTTTCATGGTTTTGAGGTAGTGTTTAAATTTAAAATTATGGTTTTTATATTTTCGTTCCTTGTACTTCTCTAAATATGGAACTAAATTTTTCAGAATCGAATATCATAATGAATCAGTCAAGGCGAAAACGGGAGAGGTAATTATGCTTTAATTATTTTCTAGTACAGTTTACTTAATATTATTATATAATTATAATATACTCTTTTCCAGAACATAAAAGGTGAACTCCGTTTTGGTAAAAAAAAAAAGTGAATCGGATGGTCGAGATTTACGGTTAAATATCCACACTCCGATTAGTGGCCTAAAGCTTAATAAGTGACTTCATACTTTTTTTTATTAGTACGTATACACATATATATGCCAAAATATTAGTGTTGCCATTTTTTATACTTATTTTTTATAGTATAACATTCTTAAATGGCATAAACCCTTTAACTTCACGTATAGATAATTTAAACAAATAAGATGTTAGACATGTATTTGTAATATGTTACCTTTGATATTGTTGTAAAAAATATATTTACTAATATGAAGCTTTAAGTATTTTAATTCAAAGTTGTAAAATATTTAACTATTAAAGAGTAGACAATATTTCTTTCTTTCCTTTTTACAAAATTTTTGTACTTTTTTTATTTTATCTACAAATACTAATATTGTATAATTTAAAATAAAATCATAAAATTCATTATTAAAAAAATTTGGGACCTAAATCAAGGCTTTATTAAGCTCCTACTAGATCCACTTGTTTATCCCTGAAGAAGGTGATATGTGTATCTCATTATGTATCTTCGTGTATCTTTTGTGTATCTATTTTATATCAAATATGTATCGCTTGTGTATCTCCTTTATACTCATGTATACCTGTATGTGAAATATATGTTTGATTCATATGTAGTAGAGAAATTTTTAAACTCGATTTCAACAACGAATTTTGATTCAAAACTAGTCCAAATTACCTCCAATCTTCCTCAAATTTTGCATATTGACTCATCTATATATTTTTAATGAATTTCAATCATAACCATTGAAAAATGTCCCTTTTTGCTTAGTTTTTTAGAATATTGTATATTTTTCCTTTGTGTTTCATCTTTGCTATCTCATCCATAAAATTTCCTTTCCGTCTTGCATCTAATGTTGCTGATCACACTTAAAAATATGAAAGGAGATCTTTAAGTGTGATTCTTGAAGAGAAAGAATCCTTATTTATACAGGTTTTTATTTTTGTATGCACTAGGCTAGTTTTTGGTAAATATGTGACAAAATGGCTAGAGGTTGATAAATTTAGACTTATTTTGAACATTTCCGTAAGATTTCCTTAATCTTTCAGACAAAATGACCCAAACAACAACCCAAAATATCACCAAAATTTCACGGTATAGCCAGTTTTCGGACTGGTCAATCAAAAATAGCCAGCGTTTACCAAGTCAATGAAAAATAGCTACCGTTTTGCTGCAATAGAGACCGGTCCAGCATAATATACTGGAGTTCGGTGCACTTGTGTATGAACTCCAGCATATTATGCTGGACCGGTATACTTTGCTGGCTCCAGTATAATATACTGGAGACTGGAGCACTGGTGCTCCAAACTCCAATATATTATACTGGACCATTATACTTGCTGGAACTCCAGTATATTATGCTGGAGTTCTAGTGTATTTATGCTAGAACTCCATCATATTATGCTGGAGTTCTAGCATACTATCCTGGAACTCCAGTATAATATGCTGGAGTTCAAGTATACTTATGCTGGAACTCCAGCACAATACACTGGAGTATTTTCCGGGTTTTGAACAGTGTTTTCGCTCAAATTTATCTTTACATAAAAAATGGCTAAATTTCGATTACTTTTGAAATTGGACTATTTTTGAACGACCAGTTGTAAATCTGGCTATTTTTAAATATCGGCCCGACAATATCCTACCCGGTCAGAAACCCAGGCCCAATTCCAAAACCTATTAGCTAATCCCCAGCAACTTTGCAATCCACGCCACTCCATATTCACCAATCAGTGTCCTCCGCGTCATCGATCCAAGTTTAGAAACACGCTCCTTGTTAGCTTTAAACACAAAATAAACACAAATGATCTTAGCTACTGATCTACTGGATCTAACGACTGAAATTCGTCCTTTTTTATTATTATTATTTATTTCTTAGCGGTTGGATCATTAGGATCCACCGCCCATAATTAATCACCCATTATTTTATTTTATATGTTATTTTTTGGATTAATCCTAGCTGTACGATATATTCATCCAACAGTCACTTTCAATCAGCCCCTTAAACATCCAAACGCTCCAAACCCTAAACTATTTTTTCCAAAGTCGTCGCCCCTCTTTCCCTCTCTCCTGTCTCCTCCACTTCTCTGTCAGAACCCTAGCGAGAATCTCGCCGCCTCCCTTTTCCCTTTTCTCTTACCTTCTCCGCCCTAACCCCACCTTTGACCGCCATTACTTCCTCCCTCGTCATCACCCGAAACCATGAGCTTCATACTTAACTTTTGCAGGCATGCCATTACCTCGCTATACTTGTTCAAAATGGATTTAGTACTTACCCAAAAGTTGACGTGGCAAAAATATAAAACAAAACTAAAAAAGCCGTGTTTTATTAGAATTAAATTTTAAAAATCATTTTTTTGCAAGAATAGACTTTCTTGGATCA
>NW_017670439.1:446856-476038 GCF_001879085.1 Nicotiana attenuata
CTAAAAAAACGTAAACCGTACGTTTTATTTAGTAATTAAATTTTAAAAATTAACTACTTTTGTTCAAGAATAAGACTTCTTCGTATCCTACCCCCCCCCCCCCCCCCCCCACACACACACACACACACACTTTCTTCTTCGTCTAAACACTCACTCCCCTATTCTTCCCCTCTTCTCCAATTTGACATCCGCCTCTCCTAACAACCAATTTTCATGTCTTCCTTTTTCTTTCTTCATCTTCACACCCAACCCTTTTTCGTCATCAATAATTCTTAATTTTTGTTGTATATTAAATTAATTTTTAAAATACAATTTTTCTTCAATCCAATTAGTGTCCTCCATTGAAAAGCACCCAGAGTTTTAAATTTGTATCGGTAAACTTAAGAATTAGACCTAAGATTCAATGTTTCGATGGTTGGGTTCGTGAATTGATGAGAAGTTTTCTTTGAATTTTAGCCGGAACCAATTTGAAGGACATAAATTTTAGCTATAATGGAGGTTTGGTAGTGGGTATGGAAGAAAAAGAAAAAGGAAAAATGTGTAAATAAAAAGAAAGAAGATAAAATAGTAAAAAGCATAAATTTGTTATATTACTGACCTGATGCTGACGTGGCACACTCACGCCATGAAAGTGGTATTATGCTTCATAGGGTTGTATTAAATTCACTTTGAACAAGTATATGGAGGTAATGAGATGCCTGTAAAGATTAAGTGTGAAACTGATTTTTTCGAATAAGTACATGGTCTTATGTATTTTCCCTTTAATAAATGCACTTAGCTACAAAAGCTAGTTTTAAAACTACCAACAACTATACTCGTTTGTAGGAACCAGAATGGGACTTAGTAATTGCGACGATCAGGTGTGGTAATATTCAGATTTTCTTTTTATACTTCTATTCATATTAAGGTTCTTTTTACTAACACAAATTGGATCTCCTATTAAAAATGAACTAATTTCTCTTATCAAGCTCTTTGCAAAATTCTGTCAAATGGCATGGCGTAACCATTTTTACGGTTGGCTATCAAAAAATAGTCACCATCGCTAATGTAATCGATTTCTAGCCATTTAACTTAAAATATATTAATAAATGATATAATTGCCCTTGAACTTTTTAAAATTATGTTTTTGGTTACTTTTATTTTTTATCGCTCTTCTCTTTCTTTTTACAGCAGTGTACGGATTTCACTTTCGTGAGAGCACTTAATTTAGTCTGGGTTAGGTCCAATTTTCTTCAAAATTATGTGGGTGAGTGTTGCTTTTACAATAATGTGTTTGAATTTTCGTTGTTATTATTGTTTCATTAGTTTTAAATTTGATTTCCGTACTGTTAGCGTTTAAATATTTGTGGTATTTTAACTTTTACGATTTTTTCTCTGTTCAGTAGTTCGTCTTATTTCTAATAATTTTTCACTCAGTTATTAGTTTTATGTTGTAATGTTGTAATCGTTGCGTAATTTGTTTTGATAAGTTGTTCAACTATTTTTCTAGTCTCTATATATTAGGGTTAATTTTCAAGTATTTTTTTGCTTCAACTGCATTATAGATTTCTCGAGTTCTTTTTAAAACTTGAAAACCAGAACAATGTGCTGGACTTCATATTTAAAAATTTCATTTTTTTGTAATAAATTTAGTTCCAGTATATTATATGCTGAACGAGCTTTATTATATACTGGAGTTCTTTTATTTTGAAAATACTTGTTTTGATTTTATTTTTTAATTCTAGACCAGTATTTGTTTATGGAGTTTTATTTTTGTAATAGATTTTGTCCAGTATATTATACTGGAGGTCTGTCCTCTGAATGTTTGTCCTCCAGTATGTTATACTAGATGATTATAATAATATACTTGAGTTTTGTTTAATTTCACTATATTTTACGGGAAGTCTGCTGTCTCTAAGCTTGTTGTCCAGTATGTTATACGGAATGAGTTCTGTCACGACCCAAAATTCGTTAAAGATCGTGATGGCGCCGGACACCAAAATCAGGCAAGACAACACTAAATAGTTAATTTAATTCTCTTTTTAATATTTTTGAGATCATAAATTTTCTTCAATTTAACTAGTAAAGGATGAACTTTACAAAATAATAATGATGTTTTCCAATTTCAATACTAAATATCCCCTAATCATCCCAGAACCCGGTGTCACAAGTTTATCAGCATTTACTAGGAAATAATATAAAAAACAATAACTGTCTAGGATACGAATTTGGATAGAAAAGAAAGTACGAGTACTCTGAAGGAGACTCTGCTGGCTGCGATTCGTCTCATAAGATGCAGCTCACCTAAGTCCCCGTATCCACCACGCCGTTGCGTCCACAAGGCCACTAGACATACAGGTGCCTGTACAACAAAATGTACATCAAGTGTAGTATGAGTACGAAAATAACGCGTACCCAGTAAGTATCTAGTCTAATCTCGAAGAAGTAGTGATGAGAGGTCGACTCCGACACTTACTATGGCCAACAAGAATATACTGATAATATGATAAATTATGGGTTTTTGTAAGGCGACTGTAAACTCAATAACATGAAGCAGGTAAATAATTCTTTTGTTAATAGGAGATTTCTAAATCTATTTTCATCATTTAACAATTTATATCTCCGGCCAATGAGGCCACATCAATTATCAATAATTCCAAAACAATCAATTAAGTCATGTGCAAATCATGCCGAGGTCGTACGGCCAGATCCAACATAATATTTAGTTGTGCACTTCTGGAGGGTCGAACAACGCGAACCATAGATGCATCTATTTAATCTACTGAGGCGTTCGGCCCGTTCCACAAATGGAAAACACAATGAAACAGTCAATCAAGAATTTATCAAGGAGCATTTATCCAAGGAAATGTCAATCCTCTTTTAACGATCAAGAAAATGAAGTTTAAACTTTTAGAAATTCATTTACCAATTCGATGTGATTTAAGCAATTTAAATTGACAATAAGGCTACAAATATTGCAAGTATAGCACGCTTTTGGTCCTAGGTTACTCGGACTTAAGCATAATAGCAGTTACGCACGGACTCTCGTCACCTCGTGAGTATGTAGCCCCTACAAATAGAAGCACATATTGAATTACTTCACCTATGGGGTTAATTTCCTCATACAAGGTTAGAAAAGAGACTTACTTCGCTCAGAAGTTCCATAACCGGCTCCCAAGTCATTCCGACAACTCAAACCGATGCCCAACGCTACAAAACTAGTCAATAATTATGCAAACCCATAGACATATACTTAAATACTCATAACAATTCAATTTATTAAAATTTCCAACTCCGTTAGAAAATTTGATAAAATCACCCTCGGGCCCACGTGCCCGAATTTCCAAAATTTTCGAAGATGAACTATACCCATAACCCCACAAACTCAAATATATGATTTATTCTCAATTCCACGCCTAAATTCATGGTCAAAATCCAAAAATACCAAATTGTAGGTTTTCTACCAAAACCCCACAATTTCTACTAATTTTCATGTCTAAATCCATATATAAACCTTTTATTTAACTCATAACTAGTAGAAATCACTTACCTCATGATAGATGATGAAATACTCTCTTCAAAAGCTCCAAAAATCGCCCAAGCCGTGTGAAAAATGGGTGAAATAAACTCAAACCCCGCTTTGAAAACATTCTGCCAAGCCCAGGTCCGCCTTTCTTCGCGTTCGCGATCAAAGCCTCGCATTCGTGAAGGCTCCAGACTCCTCTGCTTTGCGTTCGCGGTTGGGGCTCCGCATTCCTGAAGGCTAAACGGCTCCAGGACCAGCTCCCCTTTTCCTTCTAAGCGTTCGCGGTTGAACCTTCGTGTTCGCGTAGGTCCCTCAGGCAATCCCTTCGCGTTCGCGACCTCCCCGTCACGTTCGCGAAGACCAAACTCAACAGCCTCAAAATTCCTCTTCACGAACGCGGGACTCCCTTCGCGTTCCAGAAGAAGGAAACCAGATACCAGCAACAACAGTCCAAAACAGCCCGAAATGATCCGAAACCATCCCGAAACAAACCAGTCCTATAACATAATACGGACCTGCTCGAGGCTTCAAATCACATCAAACTTAAACAACTTTAGAACTTCAAATTTCTACATTCGATGCCAAAACCTATCAAATCACGTCCGATTGACCTCAAACTTTGCACACGAGTCACATTCGACATTAGGGACCTACTCCAAATTCCGAAATCGGAATCCAACCCCCATATCAAAAAGTCTACTTTCGGTCAAACTTCTCAAAAACCTTCAAGTTTCTAACTTTCGCCAAATGACTCCAAAATGACCTATGGACCTCCGAGTCCACTTTCGGATGCGCTCCTAATACCATAATTACCATACGAAACTATTCCCAAACTCGAAATCCCAAACGAACATCGATAATATTGAAATGCACTGCAACCCAAATTTATGAAATTCTTCCAAAATGCCAACTTCCTTAATAGGCACCGACACACTCCCGGGTCATCCAAAACCCGATCCGGACATACGCCTAAGTCCAAAATCATCATACGAACCTGTTGGAACCTTCAGATCTGGATTTTGAGGTCGTTTACTCAAAAATCAAACCTTAGTCAATTCTTTCAACTTAAAGCTTCTGAAATGAGAATTTTCTTTCCAAATCAACTTCGAGCTTTCCGAAATTCAATTCCGACCACGATACAAGTCATAATGCCTGAAGTGAAGCTACCCATGGCCTCAAACTGCCGAACAACGCGCCAGAGCTCAAAATGACTGGTCGGGTCGTGACATTCTCTCCCTCTTAAACATATGTTCGTCCTCGAACGGGCTGAGAACTGCACTGGAGTTGTCTGAAATCACAGTTTAACACCTCGTGCAGCTACCCGTGCCACCACAATTCAGTTGAGCATATTAGCTCGAGCTAATCTGAAGATTTTCCCTTTTACTTAGCCAAACAGGCCTTAAAGCTCAATTCCAACATCCAGAATTCTCTGCCAGTCCTGCTTCCATCATACGAACACCGTCAATCTCTATGCGATGCACCAATACATGATTTCATAACTTTGCTGCATCCACACTATGCACTGCATAACTCACATGACCATAATAATATCCCCTGATAACAATAGCCGAAATTTCATGAATCTGATGCTCAGAATGCACCCCATGGCATATATAAGCCTTGTTCCAACTCTTACAATACCGCCACGACGGAAGAGATGTGTAGAAGTTCATAACCAACTGTCGAGTCAATAATCATTGAATCGCTCCTTCTGACAGGATCCATTACCTCATATGAACCAAATAATGATATTTGCTCTTTAATATGCTTCATATAATCCGATCGCACTGATCCCAGATCCAATAATCTCATCTCACCCAGTACAAGCTGCTCATGCAATAAGCCACCTCTGACACAACCAAAAGTCTCATATGACGCCAAAATGTGCCAACAAGCTACCAACTCGAATGTGGTACACGAACTCTGCAAAGAACTACTCAACCCACATAACTAATTAGACAACCGAAAAGGTGTTATGAACCTTCCTCAGAAAATGGGAAGCAAAACACACGAGAATAGGTATAGGGAACTGTACTCAACATCACACTGTTGCGGCGTGCAACCCGATCCACACAACATACCTGTGGCCACGTGCCACTCGATCCACACATAAAATCTATATAAGGAGATACTTACCGAGCTAGAATGCTCATTACTACAAAATACCCGAATATCGGCTACAAGCACGCTAAGTGCATAATACCATCCCTGGGGAGACAGATAGTGCCATACACTACAAACTCAAGCACAACTAAGGTGCGATATATGATCTGAATCTCGAGAGCTATCCTGCTCACATAACACCATCGCTACGCGAAACCTCAACACATTTGAAATCTATCAAGCCGTTTCACAAATCATATGGCACAATATAGTATTACACGAAATAGTCGATGACGAAACAACATCCAACGTCCGAATACTCCTCCATAAGGAGCGCTATGCTGAAATGAATACATCCGGCCTGATATAGAGCTCACGTTCACATTTAGATCCATCCACAGACCTCAAGCCGATTCTGATCGTACCGCACTAGGCTAGTAACCTTCCAAGGATCCACAATAACCCTTCTTCCCTTGACACACAAGAACAACCGTCGATCCGCAACAAACTTCCACAGTCCACAACCAAATTAACCGAGTACCCTTCAGGCATAAATTCTCAATGAGTGATAGTACCACAATCTCCATACTTGGTTCCAATCTTCGATCAATCAAGTGACTATATTCGCACTGATACAATCTTCCCTTGGGACACGCTCCCACGACCTTCCGCACCAGGTAACAAGTCTGCGCACCCATACCACTGGCCACACTAATGCTATAAAGCAAATTAAGAATCCGCAATCCGAACGCAAAAGCTCTTACACAGGACACCGATCTCAAGTGACGCTAAAGATAATACCAGCTTACTCTAACCATCTGAATCACTTTTCCTGCTCATCCGAGCCGGTGACATTCTTGTCATCACCAAACTGTGACCTTGATCCTCAACTTCCAAATCCCATGCTACCCACTACACTTAATCATGCCAACGCACAAGAGTACAAGAATTTCATCATAACTCCTGAACTACTAACAGGGTAAACACTTCATCATATAGAAACCTTTTACTTAGCTCATCTTTGAAGAACCAATGCAACACGCAACTGAATTCCTATAACACAGAATATACAATCCTCAAGTAGTGGTCTAAATCACCATAACCCTCCCGGAATCCACTTACGCGTAACAGGCCATAATACTCGAAAGCCTCCAAATAAAATCAATTACGGCCGACCGTCAAACCTTGCACGTATCGTCACAAATCACATGAGTAACTCAACACGCTGAAGGAGCTGATCAATGCCATTATTATGCCGATTCAACCATTGCTAACCGATCCGGCTTCTTCTAATTTACCCTGGACTTGCCTTTGGAATAATAATAGTTCCATTCAAAACATAGCGAACTCAATCTGCACTCGTCCTGAGTGACCCCATTCCACGAGACCACATTGTCTCAAAACCCACGAACCATTTCATACCCTCCTTGTGCGCATAATCGCGTCTTCAATTAGGACATCCATGCTGATAAATTCTCTATGGATCCAAAGTCATTTGCTCCCATTCCTCTCATGATACACCGCAGACCAAAGATAACGCAGAACACTCCAAGCCCCTTTTCATATTCCGCTGCAAAAGCTCGATACTCAACCGTATACGGACTCAAAATCCTTAGGTGCCGCACTTTAACTTTCGACTCCACTAGGACCCTTGTTGAGAGTCACCCACTCTTACTTGGTCCCGAATATAATCAGACTCTAAGGCTCTGCTAGCACATGAACACCCTCTCAAAGAAGCACCCAGCTGAATCACTTTCCTTGTAAATCACCTCTATACAAAGTATAAATCCTGAACCTTCCTAAAGCCTGAACATGAGTTATAAGGCCAATTATAGCACACATTCCTCAAATCCTTTCTCAAATCACCACTGATGTTCTCTTTTCCTTAGTCGTAATAACCCATCAATATGCTGATGACCAGGAACCACACAAGTAGATAACCATACAATCCAATCATAGGCGGTGGGGATCTCCCACTTAGACTGAAGCTACCATCGCATAAATCTGGATCCCGCCAAGATTCCTTATCCTCCATTGACGTGATCTTGCACAATCAACCCACCAAATTCCTCAAAATCCTTCTGTTAGCATTTCACGAACACTCTGAATTACTAGCCGCATTTACATATTCAACCTCTTACCGGATAGCTAGTAGAATTCTTCATAGAAGCTTCGTCAACCACGGGATTGCTGACCTGCTCATAGGAGATAACCCACATGTGGAAATTACATGCCGACATCTTCCAACGTCGCTGCACTGGGTACAATTACTGCCAAATCAGTAACCCCTTCTGAGCCCATGATCATTCTCCAGCCGTACAAGTCCGTTCACTCCTCATGGACATCAACTAAAAGGTGTGACAGTACATTCCAATCCAAAGTCTTGTTGTACCCTTCTCCATACCAAGCAACTCTTTTCTAACATATCCAATCTCTCCCGTATAATAGGCAATATTCCAAATTAAGTCTGTAGACCTAGTCATTGTCCACCATAAATCCCAAATAGCTCTAACTTTTCTCAAGGCGTGTAACTATCCTATCATAGAAACCACATGCTACTTTGCCACTCTCCCACTTTAGTCAAACCCTCTCCTTTAAGCAACTACTCGACTTCTGCTTCTTACACCTGGCCTTCTAGAAATTTAACCACCGCATGACACTTCCCACATGTCCTTCCTTATCCTTCGCTGTCCAGTTGTTGCCTTAGATTAAAATCTATCTCCGTAGCACTTGAATCAATAAATCGCTACTAACTTTAACCCTTTCTGAGAATCATCTTTCTCGTTCCATCAATACTAGGAATGCCGATTCGATCCTGAACCACCGCACACCACGATCTCTGATAGCCGCTTCTCCGGCACTATTTCACGCTACTCTACCCCAAAGGCGAATTAAAGAAAACCATAACACCGACGAACTTAACGTATTCAACAAGGACAATGACACCACATCACAGATGAAATTTCCAGCACGCTCGAAAATACCAAGTCTCGTTACTCCATCAACCCAAACCTGAACATTTATAGTCCGATTGCCTTTCCTCCGCCGGAAATAAAATACCGAATCTATGACTCATGCACTGAGTAAACCTCCTTTCAAGTCATTCACTGCCCCGACACATAGGCAAGCATCTTACCATTACATCAATACTATGCGATAACAACTCATGAGCATCATAGCAACCTGTGCATAGCCTCAAAGATCTCAGAAGTACATCTACTGAGTTGAAATGACGGAATATCTTTTCGCAAGGCGAGGACAATAGCACAATCAACTACGCTGGGAGAAACATCCCACACCGCATGCGTCGTACCATTACAATTCCTCAATTCTCGGATCAATACCAAGTGCTTCATGTCGCATAAGATTGAATAGGAAGAAATAAAGGCATATGCCTCAAAGGAATCAAATCGCACTATGAGGAATCAAGAAGGGAAGTGCTCCTGACAGCCCTGTAGCCTCTCGAAGATAAGTAGAGATGTCTCCGTACCGATCCGCAAGACTCTACTAGACTTGCTCATGACTCGTGAGACCTAAGTGAACCTAGTGCTCTGATACCATGTTGTCACGACCTAAAATCCGTTAAAAGGTCGTGATGGCATCGGGCACTACTGTTAGGCAAGCTAACACTAAACAGTTAATCTAATTCTCTTTTTAATATTTTTGAAATCATAAATTTCCTTTAATTTAACTAGTAAAGGATGAAATTTACAAAATAATAATGATGTTTTCCAATTTCAATACAGAATATTCCCTAATCATCCCAGAACCTTGTGTCACAAGTGCATGAGCATTTACTAGGAAATAATATACAATACAATAACCGTCTGGGAAATAAATTTGGACAGAAAAAAGAAAGTACAAGTACTATGAAGGAGACGCCGCTGGTTGCGATTCGTATCAAAAGATGCAACTCACCTAAGTCTCCGTATCAACCACGCCGCTGTGCCCGCAAGGCCACAAGACATACAGGTGCCTGTACAACAAAATCTACAGCAAGTGTAGTATTAGTACGAAAACAACGCGTACCCGGTAGTATCCAGTCTAATCTCGAAGAAGTAGTAACGAGAGGTCGACTCTGACACTTACATTGCCAACAAGAATATAATGATAATATGATAAATTATGGATTTTTGTAAGGCGACTGTAAACTCAATAACATGAAGCAGGTAAACAATTCTTTTGTTAATAGGAGATTTCCAAATCTATTTTCATCATTTAACAATTTATATCTCTGGCAGATGAGGCCACATCAATTATCAATAATTTCAAAACAATCAATTAAGTCATGCGCAAATTATGCCGAGGTCGTACGGCTTGATCCAATATAATATTAAACTGTGCACTGCCGGAGGGTCGAACTACACGAACCATAGATGCATCTATTTAATCTACCGAGGCGTTCGGCCCATTCCACAAAAGGAAAACACAATGAAACAGTCAATCAAGAATTTATCAAGGAGCATTTATCCAAGGAAATGTCAATCCTCTTTTAACGATCAAGAAAATTAAGTTTAACCTTTTAGAAATTGATTTACCAATTCCATATGATTTAAGCAATTTAAATTGACAATAAGGTTACATATATTGCAAGTATAGCACGCTTTTGGTCCTAGGCTACCCGGACTTAAGCATAATAACAGCTACGCACGGACTCTCATCGCCTCGTGAGTAAGTAGACCCCACAAATAGAAGCACATGTTGAATTACTTCACCTATGGGGTTAATTCCCACTTACAAGGTTAGAAAGGAGACTTACCTTGCTCAGAAGTTCCATAACCGGCTCCCAAGTCATTCCGACAACTCAAACCGATACCCAACGCTACAAAACTAGTCAATAATTATGCAAACCCATAAATATATACTCAAAAACTCAAAAAAATTCAATTTATCAAAATTTCCAACTCTGTTCGAAAAGTCGATAAAATCACTCTCGGGCTCACGTAACCGGATTCCAAAAATTTTCGAAGATGAACTTTACCCATAACCCCACAGCTCAAATATATGATTTATTCTCAATTCCATGCCTAAATTCGTGGTCAAAATCCAAAAATACCAAATTCGGGTTTCTACCAAAACCCCAGAATTTCTACTAATTTTCATGTCTAAATCCATATATAAACCTTTTATTTAACTCACAACTAGTAGAAATCACTTACCTCATGATAGATGATGAAATCCCCTCTTCAAAATCTCCAAATATCGCCCAAGCCGTGTAAAAAATGGGTGACATGAACTCAAACCCGACTTTCAAAACATTCTGGCCAGCCCAGGTCCGCCCTTCTTCGCGTTCTTGATCAAAGACTCGCGTTCGCGAAGGCTCGAGACTCCTCTGCTTCATGTTTGCAGTTGGGGCTTCGCGTTCGCGAAGGCTAAATGGCTCTAGGCCCAGCTTCGCCTTTTCCTTCTACGCGTTCGCGGTTGACCCTTCGCGTTCGTGTAGGTCCCTCAGGCAATCCCTTCGCGTTCGCGACCTCCCCATCGCATTTGCGAAGACTAAAATTCAGCATCCTCAAAATTCCTCTTCGCGAACGCGGGACTCCCTTCGCGTTCGCGAAGAAGGAAACCAGATACCAGCAACAACAGTCCAAAACAGCCCAAAATGATCCGAAACCATCCCGAAACACACCCGAGGCCCCCTAGGACCTCGTGCTATCACACAAACTAGTCCTATTACATGATACGGACCTGCTCGAGGCCTCAAATCATATCAAACAACACCAAAATCATGAATTGCACCCCAATTCAAACTTAAAGAACTTTGGAACTTCAAACTTCTACATTCGATGCCGAAACCTATCAAATCACGTCCCATTGACCTCAAATTTTTGCACACGAGTCACGTTCGACATTATGGACCTACTACAACTTCCGGAATCGGAATCCAAACCCAATATCAAAAAGTCCACTCCTGGTCACACTTCTCAAAAACCTTCAAGTTTCTAACTTTCGCCAAATGACTCCAAAATGACATACGGACCTCCGAATCCACTTCCGGACACACTCCCAATACCAGAATCACCATATGGAGCTATTCCAGTACTCAAAGTCCCAAACGGACATCCATAATATTGAAATGCACTGCAACCCAAAATTATGAAATTCTTCCAAAATGCCAACTTCCACAATAGGCGCCAAAATGCTCCCGGGTCATCCAAAACCTGATCCGGACGTACTCCCAAGTCCAAAATCATCATAAAAACCTGTTGGAACCTTTAAATCCCGATTTGAAGGTCTTTACTCAAAAATCAAACCTTAGTCAATTTTTTCAACTTAAAGCTTCCGAAATGAGAATTTTCTTTCCAAATCAACTCCGAACTTCCCGAAAGTTCCAACCACGCGTGCAAGTCATAATTCCTGAAGTGAAGCTACTCATGGCCTCAAACTGCCGAACGACGCGCTAGAGCTCAAAACGACCGATCGGGTCTGTATCGACCCGATTGGTCGTTTCGAGAGTTATAGCCCCGTTTCCCCATTTTCTGCTTCATTTGTGTTCTGCAGCTATATTATTTCTTATTGATTCAGTTGGTTTGGGTCCGGAGTAGTTTTGGAGTGAATTGAGACACTTAGTCTCTTAGGAGAAGGTTTAAGTTGGAAATGTTGACCAGATGTTGGCTTATGTTTAAACGATCTCAGATTTCAAATATGATGATTCCGTTAGCTCCGCTAGGTGATATTGGGTTAGGAGCGCATCCAAAATGTGATTTGGAGGTCCTTGGTAGAATTAGGCTTGAATTGGTGAAAGTTGGAATTTTGGCGATTTTGGCGGGTATTGGGCGTGCACCGAAGTGATTGTGACTTGGTCCGTCCCATGAGATTGTGGAATCGATTAGCTTACTATTTATTACATGTTCCCTCTATTTTCATGGAAATTGACTGCACTTCATGCTAGAAATCATGTTTAGGCCTTATGTTATCACCGTTTAGACCTATGAGGTCGTGTACCTGCTGAATTAGCTGTTAATTGTTGTCTTGTACTCAGTCATAGTTTTTCTTGCCTATTATGCCTCCGTATCTTAGTGTGCATTGTTGATACATGATATAATCTCTGTCTGGGCTGTTTTATTTGATTTCTGAGAGCCCGATAGACTAGGGAGGTTGATGACTGAGTGAGGCCTAGGGCCGAGTGGTGAGACATTAATATTATAACACGTGAGTTGTCCGTGCAGCACATGAGTTATCCGTGCAGATCTTGTTTTGATATTATAGCATGTGGTTGTCTGCAGCACGTGAGTTGTCCGTGCGGATTATACCGCTTGGGCTGAAGGAGCCCATCTGGAGTCTGCACACCCCCAGTGAGTGCAGGTACCTATTGAGTATGATTATTGAGGGACGAGAGCCGAGTGATTGAGCTGTTGAGATGAGTTCAGTGACTGGTGTCTCGAGAGACTATATTTGCTTTCAATTTTTGCTGCACTTAGCTGTTATCTGTCCATGTTGTGCAATTCTCTGAAAGACTTGATATCTAGGTACTTGAGTAAGAACTGATTGACTTAAACTGCTAAATTTGAAAGCATGCCTATTCTTTACTAAAATTTGCTGAAATAAACTGTATTTGCATAGCTTGTCACTGCTTCTCAGTTCCTTATTTATTTCTATTACTTACTGAGTCGGAAGTACTCACTATACTCCCTGCAACTTGTGTGCAAATCCAGGTGAGACCGGTTGCAGAGATCGTTAAGTTCGTGCTCATTTGGCTACGGGAGACATACGAGGTAGCTGCTGGCGCCCGCAGCCCTTGCCTCTCCTTCTATTGTTATCTTTTCTTTTAGTTATGGTATTTGGTGGAATATTGTTAACTCTGATTCTAGACTGGTCTTAGATTCTCATGATTTAGTGACACCCCGATGTCGGGCTATCTTTTCCACATTTTATTTTGAGTTGAACTCTTTTATGAAGTTTTTAGTATGAAAAAGTTTTGACTTATCTTTTAAATGAAATATCGAAGTGTTTTGGGAGTGTGTCGGCTTTCCTAGTACCACGATAGGTGCCATCACGACAGGATTTAGTATTAGGTCGTGATAAGTTGGTATCAGAGCCTGGGTTACATAGGTCTAACGAGTCATGAACGGGTTTAGTAGAGTCTTGCGGATCGGTACAGAGACGTCTGTACTTATCTTCGAGAGGCTGCAGAACCCTTAGAAAACTTCACATTCTTGAATTCTTATCGTACGAACGTGTTGATTCTGGTAACTAAACTTGTGTTGTTCTATTCTCTCACAGATGGTGAGGACACGCGCTACTGGTCAGGACGGACAGCCCCCGTGGTAGGGGTAGAGGTGCAGCCCACACAGCAGTAAGGGTAGCACCAGTAGATCCACCTGTTGCCCAAGTTCAGGATTAGGTCCCAATTGTGGATGCACCAGCGGACCAACTCAGGCACCAGTTGTGCCCTTCGTGATTCCAGGTCTTCAGGAGACCTTGGCTCAGATTCTGACCGTGTGCACTAGTCTTGCTCAGGCGATCTCTTTTTTACTACAACAGCCACTTCCCAGGCCGGGGGAGGTACTCAGACTCCCACCGCCCGTACACCAGAGCAGGTGGTACAGGGACTCCAGACACCGGGGGCACCACCAGCCCAGCCGGTTGCACCTACCTAGGACTCTGTGGTTCCTATCATGCCCGATGGTGAGCAACGTAGATTGGAGAGTTTGGTAGACTTCAACCTCCGACTTTCAGCGGTGCAGAGGGTGAGGATGCCCAGGGTTTCTTGGATAAGTGTCAGAGAATTCTCCATACAACAGGTATTCTGGAGACTAGTGGGGTCTCGTTCACTACCTTTTAGTTTTCTGGAGCTGCCTTCACTTGGTGGGAGGCTTATGAGAGGCGTAGGCCGGTTGGTACAGCGCCCCTTACATAGCAGCAGTTCTCCGTTCTCTTTCTGGAGAAGTATGTGCCGCAGTCCCGTAGAGAGGAGTTGCGCAGACAGTTTGAGCAGTTGCATCAGGATGATATGAATGTGATGCGGTACGAGATGAGATTTCCTGAGTTGGATCGTCATGCTATTTGGTTGGTTCCCACAAATAGGGAGAGGTGCCTTAAGCAGGAAGGCAAATGAAATTATATGGTATGGTATCATATAAAAAAGAAAGCTTGCTTTTAGGAGCGTGCGTTTTATTCTCTTCGATCTTCTCTTTGATTACTTTTTATGAAGTCGCACCGGGAGCTAGTGCTTGCTATCTAAGAATTGCTCCATGGATCTCATCGGAAATGTTTGATGCTTCTTGGGGCTTCTTTGGCGACCGTAAAGTCACCGGATGAAGAGGTTCGTTGATGGCCTCACATATTAGCTGCAGATCCTCATGACTCGGAAAGGGTGTCTGGTGATTCTTTTGAGGAGGTTGCTGATATTGCTTGGGAGATAGAGTTGGTTCGCCGCTAGGAGCAAGTTGAGAGGGAGGAAAAGAGGCCTCGTGGATCAGGGAGTTTTGGTGGAATTCCTTTTGGGGATCATTTATACCATGGCAGGGGTCGTCCCTAAAGACATGCTCAAACGACCCGACTAGTTCATCGTGGTGTGTCAGTCAGCCACAACCCTCACATTGATCACTCAGGCCAATCTTCATTCAGTGTACTACCAGCGTAGAGTTCTCACCATGCCTCATCTGCTCAGGTTTCTACGGGTAGTTCCACGGGGTATCATGAGCAACAGTTTCGTCAGAGGAGGGGTTGTTTCGAGTGCGGGGATCTTGGTCATATCAAGAGAGATTGCCCTAGGTTGTTGAGTGGGACTCAGCAGCAGAGTTCTCGGCCAATGGCATCAGCATCAATAGCTACACCACTCGCCCAGTCAGCTCGGGATGGATCTCAGTTAGCCAGGGGTTGCCCGAGAGGGGGAGGCCGATCAGGTCGGTCAGGCCTATTTCTATGCACTTCCTGCCAGACCAGATGCTATTGCTTCACATGCTGTGATCACAGGTATTATCTCAGTGTGTCGCTGAGATGCTTTGGTATTATTTGATCCTGGATCTACTTATTCATATGTGTCATTTTATTTTGCTCATTATTTGGATATGCCCCTGATTCTTTAGCTTTATCTGTTCATGTATCTACGCCGATGGGTGATACTATTGTTATGGACCGTGTATAACGGTCGTGTGTAGTGTCTATTGGGGGATTTGAGACTAGAGTTGATTTGTTTCTGCTTAGTATGGTTGACTTTGATGTGATATTGGGCATGGATTGGTTGTCTCCGTGTCATGCTATTCTGGACTGTCACACTAAGATGGTGACGTTGGCTATGCCGGGGTTGCCACAGATTGAGTGGCGAGGTTCATCGAATTATGTTCCCAGTAGAGTGATTTCGTCCTTGAAGGCCCAACGGATGGTTGGGAAGGGTTGTCTTTCTTATTTGGCCTTTGTGAGGGATGTCAGTGCAGAGACTCTTACTATTGATTCAGTTTCGGTAGTGCGAGATTTTCCGGATGTATTTCCTGTAGACCTGCCGGGCATGCTGCCGGACAGGGATATTGACTTCGGTATTGATTTGGTGCTGGGCACTCAGCCTATTTCTATTCCACCGTATCGTATGACACCGACAGAGTTAAAGGAATTGAAGGAGCAACTTCAGGAACTCCTTGATAAGGGGTTTATTCGGCCTAGTGTGTCACCTTGGGGTGCACTAGTTCTATTTGTGAAGAAGAAGGATGGCACTATGAGAATGTTCATTGATTACAGGTAATTAAACAAAGTTACAATCAAGAACAAGTATCCTCTGCCTCGCATTGATGATTTATTTGACCAGCTTCAGGGAGCAAGGGTATTCTCCAAGATTGATTTGAGGTCAGGGTATCACCAGTTGAAGATCAGGGACTCGTACATTCTTAAGACAACTTTCAAGACCCGTTACGGTCATTATGAGTTACTTTTGATGTCTTTTGGGCTGACCAATGCCCAGCAACGTTCATGCATTGATGCACAGCATGTTTCAGCCTTATCTTGACTCGTTCGTTATTGTATTCATTGATGATATCCTGGTGTACTCTCGTAGCCAGGAGGAGCACGCCAAGCACTTGCGGGTTGTGTTGCAGCGGTTGAGGGAGGAGAAGCTTTATTCTAAGTTCTCCAAGTGTGAGTTCTGGCTCAGTTCAATGGCGTTCTTGGGACACGTGGTGTCCAATAAGGATATTCAGGTTGATCTAAAGAAGATAGAGGCGGTTCAGAGTTGGCCCAGACTGTCCTCAGCCATAGAGATTCAAAGCTTTCTTGGTTTGGCTGGTTATTACCGTCGGTTCGTTCAGGGTTTCTCGTCTATGGCATCGCCCTTGATCAAATTGACCCAAAAGGGTGCTCCTTTCAGGTGTTCGGATGAGTGTGAGGCGAGCTTTCAGAAGCTCAAGGCTGCCTTGACCATAACTCCAGTGTTAGTTCTGCCATCAGATTTAGGCTCCTATACAGTATATTGTGATGCTTGTCGGGTCGGCATTGGGTGTGCTCTAATGCAGGAGGGTAGAGTAGTTGCTTATGCTTTGTGCTAGTTGAAGCCCCATGAGAAGAACTACCCTGTTCATGAGTTGGAGTTGGCTGTCATTGTTCACGCGTTAAAGATTTGGAGGCATTATCTCTATGGTGTGTCTTGTGAGGTGTTTACCGATCATCATAGCCTTCAGCACCTGTTCAAGCAGAAGGATCTCAATTTGAGGCAGCGGAGGTGGTTGGAGTTGCTAAAGGACTATGATATTACTATTTTGTATCACCCAGGAAAGGCCAAAATGGTGACCGATGCCTTGAGTAGGAAGGCAGTGAGTATGGGCAGTCTTGCATTATTCCTGTTGGGGAGAGACCTCTTGCGGTTGATTTTTAGGCTTTGGCCAACCAGCTAGTGAGATTGGATATTTCGGAGCCTAGTCAGGTTCTAGCTTGTGTGGTTTCTCGTCTTTCTTGTGTGCTCGCATCAGAGAGCGTCAGTATGATGATCCTCATTTGCTTGTCCTCAAGGACAAGGTTCATCATGATGATGCCAGAGATGTGACTATTGGAGATGATAAGGTATTGAGGATTCAGGGCCGGATATGTGTGCCCAAGGTAGATGGGCTTCGGGAGTTGATTCTTGAGATGGCTCATAGTTCGCAGTATTCCATCCATTTGGGTGCCGCGAAGATGTACCAGGATTTGAGGCAACACTATTGGTGGAGGAGAATGAAGAAAGATATAGTGGGATTTGTAGCTCGGTGTCTCAATCGTCAGCAAGTGAAATATGAGCATCTGAGACCGGGTGGCTTGCTTCGGCAGATGGATATTCTAGAGTGGAAGTGGGAGCGGATCACCATGGATTTCTTAATTGGACTCCCTCGGACTTTGAGGACATACTACACGCTTGTGTCATTGATTTTGGGGGTTCTTGGGACCAGTTTCTGCAACTCGCGGAGTTTTCTTACAACACCAGTTATCAGTCGAGTATTCAGATGGCTCCATATGAGGCTTTATATGGGAGGTGGTGTAGATCTCCAGTGGGTTGGTTCGAGCCGGGTGAGGCTAGGCTTTTGGGCACAGACTTGGTTTAAGATGCATTAGACAAGCAGCTTCGCACGCCGCAGTCGAGACAAAAGAGTTATGCTGACAGAAAGGCCCGTGATGTGTCTTACATGGTTGGGGAGAAGGTCTTGCTGAAGGTTTCACCCATGAAGGGTGTTATGAGATTTGGGAAGAAGGGCAAGTTAAGCCCTCAGTTTATTGGGCTGTTTGAGGTGCTTCAGAGGATTGGGGAGGTGGTATATGAGCTTGCTTAGTCGCCTAGCTTATCGAGTGTGCATCTATTTCATGTTTCTATGCTTCGGAAATATATCGGCGATCCAACCCATTTTTTGGATTTCAGCACGGTTCAGTTGGATGGTTATTTGACTTATGATGTGGAGTCGGTGGCTATTTTGGGGCGTCAGGTTTGAAAGTTGAGGTCAAAGGATATAGCTTTAGTGAAGGTGCAGTGGAGAGGTCGGCCCGTGGAGAAGGCTACTTAGGAGATCGAGCGGGACATGTGGAGCAGATATCCACACCTATTTGAGGCTCCAGGTATGTTTCTAGACACGTTCGAGGACGAACGTTTGTTTAAGAGGGGGAGGATGTAACGACCCAGCCGATCGTTTCAAGAGTTATAGCCTCGTTTTCCCATTTTCTGCTTCATTTGTGTTCTTCAGCTGTATTATGTCTTACCGGGTCAGTTGGTTCGGGTCTGGAGTGGTTTTGGAGTGAATTGAGACACTTAGTCTCTTAGGAGAAGGTCTAAGTTGGAAAAGTTGACCAGATGTTGACTTATGTGTAAACGATCTTGGATTTGAATTTTGATGATTCCGTTAGCTCCGCTAGGTGATTTTGGACTTATGAGCGCGTCCAGAATGTGATTTGGAGGTCCGTGGTAGAATTAGGCTTGAATTGGCGAAAGTTGGAATTTTGGCAATATTTGCCGGTAGTGGAATTTTTAATATCGTGGTCGGAATCTGATTTCGGAAGTTATGTGTAAACGATGTTGACTTATGTGTAAACGATCTTGGATTTGAATTTTTATGATTCCGTTAGCTCCGCTAGGTGATTTTGGACTTAGGAGCGCGTCCAGAATGTGATTTGGAGGTCCGTGGTAGAATTAGGCTTGAATTGGCGAAAGTTGGAATTTTGGCAATATTTGCCGGTAGTGGAATTTTTAATATCGTGGTCGGAATCTGATTTCGGAAGTTAGAGTAGCTCCGTAGCGTTGAATATGACTTATGTGCAAAATTTGGGGTCAATCGGACGTGGTTTGGTTGGTTTCGGCATCGGTTGTAGAATTTTGAAGTTTCTAGTTCATTAAGTTTGGATTGGAGGGTGATTTGTGTTTTTAGCGTTGTTTGATGTGATTTGAGGGCTCAACTAAGTTCGTATGATGTTTTAGAATTGGTTGGTATGTTTGGTTGAGGTCCCGGGGGCCTCGGGTGAGTTTCGGATGCTTAACGGACCATTTTTGGACTTTAGAAGTTGGCAGATTTTCTGGTATTTTGTTGTAGAGTTTTCTTTATCGCATTCGCGAGGGGGCTCTCGCGTTCACGTAAGGAATCTGGGAAGGGAAACTGGGTTGATCTTCACATTCGTGAAGTTGTTCCCGCGTTCACGAAGGTATAGGATATTAAGGCTACGCGTTCGCGAATAGGACCTCGCGTTCGCGTAGAGTCAACGGTTTGGTGGGGCTTTAGGCGTATAAGCCTACGCGTTTGCGAGGAGGCATTCCACGTTCGCGTAGGATCAACCAGTGTAAGGTTCGCGTTCGCGAGAGGGCCCTCGCATTCGTGAAGAAGGGTTTTCATGTCAGCATCTTTTTGTTCAACGCGAACGCGAGGTGTTGACCGCGTTCGCGAAGAAGGGCATCTGGGCAGCAGTGCTAAATTTCAAAATCGAGAGTTTGAGCCCATTTTTCATATTTTGAGCTAGAAACCATGGATTTGGCCGATTTTTGAAGAGAATTTCAGGGAGTTGATTGGGGTAAGTGTTTCTCACTTGATTTTGGTTAAATTCCATGATTATATCTTGATTTTTATCATCTAAATTGTGAATTTGGGTGAAAAATTGGGAGAAAAATGGAAGACTTCTTGAGACGGAATTTTGAGGTTTTGGAGGGAATTTTGATGTCGGATTTGAGTAATTTGGTATGGTTGGACTCGTGAGTGAATGGGCTTTTCGGTTTTATGACTTTTGTCGGATTCCGAGACGTGGGCCCGGGGGGGGGGGGGGGGTTTGAGCCAATTTCGGGTTTTGAGTCTAATTTAGTAGTTTTTCATGTGGAATTTATTACTTTAGCATATATTAATGGTATTGTACTGCTTGTGGCTAGATTCGGGATGTTTGGAGGCCGATTCAAGAGGCAAAGGCATCGCAGAGTAGGATTTTGCTCGGATTGAGGTAATTAACGGTTATAAATCTGGTCCTGAGGGTATGAAGCCCTGGATTTTGTGTCGTATGACTATTTTGGAGGTCATGCACATGCTAGGTGACGGGCATGTGGGCGTGCACCGAAGGGATTGTGACTTGGTCCGTCTCGTGAGATTGTGGTATCGATTAGCTTACTGTTTACTATATGTTCCCTTGGTTTTTATGGAAATTGACTGCACTTCCTGCTAGAAATCATGTTTAGGCCTTATGTTATCACTGTTGAGACTTGCGAGGTCGTGTACCAACTAAATTAGCTGTTAATTGTTGTCTTGTACTTAGTCATAGTTTTTCTTGCTTATTATGCCTCCGTATCTTACTGTGCATTGTTGATACATGATATGATCTTTGTCTGGGCTGTTTTATTTGATTTTTGAGAGCCCGAGAGACTAGGGAGCTTGATGACTGAGTGAGGCCTAGGGCCGAGTGGTGAGACATTGATATTATAGCATGTGAGTTGTCCGTGTGGATCTTGTTTTGATATTATAGCACGTGAGTTGTCCGTGCGGATTATAGTGCTTGGACTGAAAGAGCCCCTCCGGAGTCTGCACACCCCGAATGAGCACAAATACCTATTGAGTATGATTATTGAGGGTTGAGAGCCGAGTGATTGAGCTGTTGAGATGAGCTGAGTGACTGTTTCCTCGAGAGACTACATTTGCTTTCAATTTCCGCAGCACTTAGCTGTTATACGTCCATGTTGTGTAACTCTCTGAAAGACTTGATATCTGGGTACTTGAGTACAAACTGATCTGATTTAAACTAAATTTGAAAGCATGCCTATTCTTTACTAAAATTTGCTGAAATAAACTGTATTTGCATAGCTCGTCACTGCTTCTCAGTTCCTTATTTATTTCTGTTACTTACTGAGTCGGAGTACTCACGTTGCTCCCCACACCTTGTGTGCAGATCCAGGTGAGACCGGTCGCAGAGATCGTTGAGTTCGTGCGCATTTGGCTATCAGAGACATATGAGGTAGCTGCCGGCGTCCGCAACCCTTGTCTCTCCTTCTATTGTTATCTTTTATTACAGTTATGGTATTCAGTGGAATATTGTAAACTCTGATTCTAGATTGGTTTTAGATGCTCATGACTTAGTGACACCTTGATGTTGGGCTATCTTTTCTGCATTTTATTTTGAGTTGAACTCTTTTATGATGTTTTTAGTATGAAAAAACTTTGACTTATCTTTTAAATGAAATATCGAAGTATTTTGGAAGTGTGTCGGCTTGGCTAGTACCACGATAGGCGCCATCACGACAGAATTTAGTTTTGGGTCGTGACAGGATCGTTATAAGTTCTGTTTACTAGAGTTTATTTTATTTGTGATTAGTTTTTTTGAATGATTATTTGTCTTTTTCTTTTTAATATGCTCTTTGATTATGTTCCTTCTTTATACTACAATATTTGTTTATGGAGTTTCATTGTTTCTATTAATTTGATCTAGTGTGTAATACTTGAGTTTGGTTTGATTCCAGTATATTTTACGGAAAGTCTGCCGCTGTAAGCTTGCTGTCCAGTATGTTATACCGGATGACACTGTTTAGACTAGATTTTGTTTTATTTGTGATTACTTTTTTTGAATGATTATTTATCTTTTTTTTATTATGCTCTTTGATTATGTTTCTTCTTTATACTCCAGTATTTCTTTCTGGAGTTTCATTGTTTCTAATTAATTTGATCCAGTATATTATACTGGAAGACTGCCATCTATAGGCTTTGTTGTCCAGTACTTTATACTGGATGAGTTTTGTTTATACTTTGGTTCTGTTATATATACTGGATTCTGACCGTGTTTACTAATCTAATTTGCAATATGCTTTGTTTTCATGATTTTATAGAAATGGAACCTTCAAGTAGTATATTGAAGGTACGTATTTCTGAAATGTTGAAGTATTTATCTTAAAATTATATAAAATATTTCTTATATGTGTTGTATTTTGATTTTAGGAGGGAGATAGATTTTATGACTTTAAGCAGTGTTCCTGATGATTGTTATTAGAAAGGCGATCGAAATTTTAAGCAAATTATTTTATCTTTCTTGTCCAGAACTCAAATGGATGTGTTAAAGAACAATGTATTTGGGAAGTTTCTAGAGTTGAATGAAGTGAGTCATTCTGGGAAGTTGACTCATTGTACGTTGCTATCTCAAGTCTTTTATAAGGATAAAAGCAAAATGGTTTTTTAAAGTTTTTGGGCATGATGTAGCATTTACAGAAGATGATTTCCACACTATTACCGGGCTTAAGATTGAGGCATTCGATTATAGTTTCATTGACGCTAGAGAGAACCATTTGAAGGAACGGTATTTCTCTGAAGTGAAAAAGGGTTTGAAGGTAGAGACTTTGTATAAATTTATGCAAAAGCGGTCTCGATTGCGTGATGGTGCAGCAGATAATGTATGTGTTGATGTCGAGGTCTGCGATGAAGATGCAGTAAATCTTGCTCAGATTTATCTATTAGAAGCCGTTCTTTTGGGTAAATTTGAAGGTCGAAATATAAGTGACTGTTCTATGAAAATCATAGACGACGAAGAGCTTTGTGCTTCTTTTCCATGGGGTAGTTTCTGTTTTGATGAGTTTATTGATAATTTTTGTCTCATCTTTTAACAACTGAGTTAGTGAAAAAGAAACCAATTGGTAGGATTGCATCTTATACGGCGCTTGGATTCCCATTTTTGTTCAATGTATCGATAATGGAAGTGTTTAATAATGTCAGTCAATTTTCAAAATATGAGGATCAGGGTCCTATGAGGATGTTGTCTTACTCAAGTATTGGATGTCCAAAATATGACACGCTTTGCAGTGATTTCTTTACAAATGCAAGTGTAAGTTACTAGTATATGACTTTTTATCATATTTCTATGATTATATATTTATTTTTTAATCTAATCGTTTATCTTTTTGTTTATTTAATAGAAGTTTAAGGTTTCCAAGGTGAATCCATCATATCTTCTCCAACATTCATCAAAAGTTAATGTTAGTGACATTATGGATGTAAGTTGTTGTTTCTCTGATTTTAATTAGTCTTGCTTTTAATTAATTTCTACTATCGTATACTAGATTTTGGTTCTGATAACTTGCATTTCAAATTTTGGTTGCTATATATTATTCTGGGAGTATGTTCTCAGAAGCATTATTTTCCAGTTTTTTCTACTGGAAAGTGAAATATACTCGAGTATAATTTACTAGATCAGTATTATAATCTACGAGAGATATACAGTATGAGTATATTATACTAGATTAGTATAATATTTATACTAGATGATTATAACACTCAATCATTTTAGTATAATTTATGAGTTTAATATATTCACACAGTATACTTCAATACTTAGAATTTAATGGATGACTATAATATACTCAATCTGTATAATATACTGGATTAGTGTAATATATTGGATACCCATGATATACTCTATCAGTATATGATACTAGATAAGTATAATATATTTTATTTCACAATATTTTTCAGTTCTAATAACTTACGATACAAAATTATATGCTAGCCTTCTTGAATTGTTTTTACACTCGACAAGAATGTTCCTGTGTTATGATGCTGAAATTCTTTGCAGAGAAACTAAAACTTTCATTATTTCTTTTCTTTTCAGATGAAGATGAAGATATTAAAGCTACTCAAAAAAGATGAAGACACATGTTGATAAGTCTATTAAGGTAATTAACTAGTTTGGTGCTTTTTTAAGTGTTGATTTTGTTGGTACAAATTGTATGTTAATATTATTTATTCATTGTTACAGGTTATTAATCAAAAGATTGATATAGTTTTAGAATTCATTCAAAATTTTAATGAAGGAAGTAAACAGAAATATCATCATGGCTTGTTGAATGATGAAGATGAAAGCAATGAATGAAGAGATTGTTCAAGATTTTCAAAGGAAAAACATAACAAATGTAGTGAACATGGAAATAGTGAAAGTAATGAACCAGGAGATGATATTGATGGAGAGAAATATTCTGATAGAGATGTTGATCAAAATTCATTAGGTGGTGATTCCGGTGGAGACAATTATTCTAATAGAGATTTTGCTCATTTGTCGGGTGACAAACCGGATGAACGAGAGGAAGATGTTGATTTACAAAAACAGGATGAACAGTGCAATAAGGAGTTTGAGGAGACAGGACCTTCTATTTTTTCACTTCACTTAACCCTCTTTAAAATAAATAAAGTGATTTTGAAGCTCAAAAAGGATTTTCAATTTTGAAAATGACAAAGATTGTGTTCAAAAGGAATTTTCAGAGTCGCCACCTGACATTTGATTTTGGTGTGTCAGGTCACCTTTTTTCTAGAAATATTTTCCTTTGAAAACATGTTTGGACTCTAAAATCACTTTGCACCAGAGATTCAGGTAAGGCGGTTCATTTGACTCGGTGAGAAGGCGTTAGGCATACCCCGAGTCTCGTGAAATTCACGGTTGTGTACTTGATCTAGTTGGCTTTTAGAATATTCTGATTAAGGTAAAACACATAGAGAAAATAAGAAGACAAGAGGCTCGAAGTTGTTCCCCACCTAAATAAATAAAATAAAATAAGAGAAAAAAAATAAAATACTATACTATGCTTCCACGATGAATGTCATCTTGTACATGGCCTTCATTTACATGTACCTCGGGGCATTCCCCGGTTAAATTAATAACTAAGGGAAACAAACTCTTGCCTCAAAATAAAATAAAAGAAAACGTCCTAATATTGCCTATCCAGGTGTTGTCGGCCTAAATATGCTCCTAGCGGACAATGCAATAAAGCAAATAAATAAAAAAGGAACTAAACAAAAAGGAAAACTCTAAATCATGCTCCAATTCTCTTGTCTTTTCATTTTTTGTATTTGGCCAAACTCAATTCTAAAACATGAGAACTATTAATTACTAATGGGCTTTGGTAATTCCCCACTCCCACGACCCAATTCAAACAGTTAACTGACATAAGCAAAGATAATAAAGCATATGACAAAGTAACCATCCGAGGCGACACATATGTTAATGATGGATAAAAGATTTGACAAAGAACACAAATGAATAACATAGGAGGAGAAGAAACAAAGGTAAAGAAAGGTGGATTAAAAAGTGATAAGACCAAGAGGACACCCCTGGACGACCCAACTTATTAACTTGATTATGAATATATCAATTAACATCTAAAAGTCTAACTAATGGATAATTTTATGATCCTAAGTTTAATTCCTAATCTCAAACAATCTTTCAACTTAAACTATTCAAGCTCAAACAGATCCATCTCACAGCAAAACAACTTTTCAGTTCAGTATGCAACAAGTTTCCAAGGTGTATTCAAAGAGCTCAACGAGTTTCATCAATGTCAACTCCTCATAGTTCCAACAGGATAAAATCGAAACAAAGCGCCACAAATTGCATCAAGAAAATGACGAATTAACTAAACGATGGACCCGGCGAATTCTAACTCCACAGACAATTTATGAGTTGCCTAAACCTTTCCAACAGTCTTCACACTAAAGAAAAAGCTAATTTACTGATTTGATAGTGAACAAAGACATGTTTTAGGCCTTTGAATCCCACAGTGATGAAAAGAAACCAAATGCGCATGACAATTAGCATCCAACGCAAGAAACGTGAATTTTGCGGACTCAAACCAATAACGATCAATCAGGCACATTGAAAAGACACTAGGGTTCACTTCATGTTTAGACATCAAGGAGATAGGCGTAGATTTCTAAAAAAAGCTTGCAAGAATGCACTGATTAGTTAAACTCAGCCAACAATCATAGAATCAAGACGACTTCAGTTAGTTAATGGATAAGCGAGCAAATCAGAAAATTATACAGGCCAGCTGCGAGTCAATTTTAATTCGCAATAAGTTTGGTCAAAGCATCTCATCTCTTACCAAATAAGCACGATTACTTACTATAATGGATTTAAAATTGGAATATGTAATGACTTAACAGACAACAAATACATCAAGCTGAAGGGTGCAAACAAATCCAACAATATTATAATTTTAAATTGCCTTGAGAAATTCAAATGCACTCAACATAAACTAGAAATAAAATCAGTAAAGTTGACAAAAAGAGTCCAACAATAAACTCAGAGGAACTGGAAACAGGACATTTCATACATAGGCCAACACTGCATACTCGACGAGATTGAAACCCATGTCATCACCAGACCCTCTCACACTCGAATCGAATCCACACACCAAACCAGAATTGCATTAAAATGACAAGTAAAATGCATCACCGATTCACAATTTTTGCTACCATCAAAGTCAAAACATATGCCAAATAGATTCAAACTTAGAGACAACTTGTGACGACCCGGCCCGTCGTCACGTGAGTTACCGCCCTGTTTTCCCCATATTATGTTTCTCCATGCTTCATTATCGGTATTTGAGGTGATCGAGTTGAATTGGATTGGTTTTAGATGGAAATGAGACACTTAGTCTCTTTAAGGAAAGCTTGTTTTGGAAAAGTCAACCGGAAGTTGACTATTGAGTTAGAGGGCTCGGATGTGATTTTCGGTGATTCGGTTAGCTTCGGGGGATGATTTGTGACTTAAGAACGTGATCGGAAGTGATTTTGGAGGTCCGGTGTGGAATTAGGCTTGAATTGGCAAAGTTAGTATTTTGGCGAATTCCGGTTGGTGGGTGAGATTTTGATACAGGGGTTGGAATGGAATTCCGAGAGTTGCAGTAGTTCCGTTAGGTGATTTTGGATGTGTGTGCAAAATTTCAGATGATTCGGAGGTGTTCTGGTTGGGTTTTTGATCGAATGTGAGTTTCGGAAGAATTTGAAGAACTTAGGCTTGAAATTGATGAGAAATGAGGATTTTTGTGTTGTTGGATGTGTTTTAAGATTTGGAACAAGTTTGAATAGGGTATTGGATCATGTCTGTGCTTTTGGTTGAGGTCCCGGGGGCCTCGGGGTGAGTTCGGATGGTTAAACGGGAGTTTTGGGAGTTTGCATATAGCTGAAGATCTGCTGCATCTGGTATTCTCGCTTCTGCGGGTCTTAGATCGCAGAAGCGGAGGCGCTTAAGCGGGGGAGTCACCGCAGAAGCAGTCCATGGGTTGGTAAGGTAGATCCGCAGAAGCGGACCATTCTTCGCATCAGCGGGTCCGCAGAAGCGGACTGGTAGTCGCCGAAGCGGTGTTGACCTTAAGAGGAAGTTCCGCAGAAGCGGAAATATAGCCGCAGAAGCGGTTTAGCATTTTTAAATGAATATCCGCAGAAGCGTGATTTTGGCCGCAGAAGCGGAAGCGGGACCGCAGAAGCGAAAACTGGACTGGTTAGAAGGGTTTTATTGAATATTTCATCCGCGAGCTTGGGATATTTTCCACCATTGTTGGGCGACCTTGAGAGCTTTTGGCGAGAATTTAAGGGAGTTTTGACTGGGAATCGATTGGAGGTAAGTCCCTTATCCTAAATACATGAGATTATGATAAATTTAACATAGAAATTAGTGGAAATTCATCAAAAAGGGGGTAAGTTAGGGCTTGAGAAATTATAAGCTAAAAATGGAATTTGGAAGGTCAAATGGACTCCGATTTTGATAAATTTGATATGCATGGACTCGTGGAGAGACGAGGAATCCGATGATGTGAATTTTATAATTTTTCGAGAAGTGGGCCCGGGGCTCAGGTTTTGCCAACTTCATGATTTTCGATGTTTTTCGAGTCTTTCCGATTGGGTTATATCCCCTTAGCCTATTGTAATGTATTCCTTGTGGTCTTGATCAGATTTGACGCGCGAGGAGGTCAATTCTAGAGGAAAAGGCATAGCGAGCTAGACTTTGGGCCGGCTTGAGGTGAGTAGTAGGTGTAAATGATAAATTGAGGGTTTGAGACCCCGGAATTTCACATCGTACCGCTATATTGAGGCGAGGCACGCGCTCTATGACGAGTGCGGGGCTGTTGGTTATTGGGGATTGTGACTTGGTCCGTCCCGGTGATGTTTTACTGTGTTTTTCTACTAGAACTTGCTAGAAATCATCGTTATTTGGGTTTGACTGTTGTATTTGGGCTTCGTGCCGGTTACTTGGATCCTTCAGGGATTGATTTCACTAATTTGCATACTTTGCACATTGTTTAACCTCATTCCAAGGTTTTAAGTACTATTTTTGCAAACCCAGCCCCTTTTTCTAAACTTGAAAATTCAAATGATATTTTAAATGATATTTTGGGCTGTGGATTACTGATTTAAAAGTGCCCGAGGGGCTTATTGTGATTTTCTGGATTTATGGATGGCTCGGGCTGCACGCCGCAGCAGTACTATGTGATATTGAGGTCGAGGGCCTGGTTGGTGCCATGAGATGGCTTATTTGCGCTTGGGCTGTAGGAGCCCCTTCGGAGTCTGTACACACCCCCAGTGAGCGCCGTCGACGTAAAATATATGGTTGGCTCGGACTGCACGCCGCAGTGGGTACCTGAGTGTACCGGTATTTGCATTGCATTGCATCATTGCATCATTCCTTACCTGTTACCTGTCATGGTTCTTTCTGTAATACTACTTTATTGACTTGCCGGTCTCACTGTTAAAGGTTTGGTACTGCCGTTATAGTTGCCTTGTGTTTTTTTGTGATTTCTTATCTTCAGTTATTATTTATGCTTATTACTCACTGAGTCGGAGTACTCACTTTACTCCCTGCACCTTGTGTGCAGATTTAGGTGCATCACAGTCTGAGGGAGGACCTGTCTAGCTG